>NW_021632199.1:0-48778 GCF_004799145.2 Neltuma alba | reverse complement strand
TTAAACTTTTAAGTTTCAGATCCAAACTATATCATTTGCCTAAAATTTTACATGGTCAAAATTTACCTTTAATTAGGTCAACTTTCATCCCTTTTTTGCAAAACTTGTCAAAATAAAACCATAGCCATTCCAATATGATTTAGCCATATATCACAACATTTAAAAATAATTCTTCGTAATTTACAGCCCTTATAGGTCATCAAAGTAATAATTCACAATTATTATAAAATTTTCACATAAAATTTAACATAATTCCATAACATATTTCTTTTACAGAGAGACCACTTCCTTGCCCTTGGCCATACCACTTGAGTGTCCTATTAGTGTTGTTTAAACAAGTATTATTCCATTCCATTCAAAATCACCATGTTAATGCATATTGCCAAGGCATACAATTCAATCAACCAACATGTCATTATCATCAAATAAATTCAAATATAACATGGCATATATTCAAGGAACCACATCATGTAACAACCAAGCAAGTTAACATTAAAATTGTAAATTCCATGCTACCTCTTTCTAATTCAAAGCTTTCGACCTTTTTAGTCCCTTTGTGTTTTTCCTTGTTTTCTTGCTCAATGCCCATCAACTCATGCATAAATATATGCCATGTTATCAATAATAACACATAAAATAGCATTAGATATCAAGATAACTCTATAACCCTATTTTTCTTTAACTTTTTTACTTTAATTTCCATCTTTGTTTTGACAAGTCTCAAGGGCCATTCCTACACAATTTTTCATGTAGAATTCTAATATCAACTTGATTTTATCAACACCAAACTCCTCCCTATTGTATTAAGCTTGGTTGAATAATATGTAATTTAGGGTGAGAGTTTTTATTTTTAATTCCAACACTTTCAAACACTTTCTCTTGACATATTGCCACACAAAAACACATTCTAAACTCATCAGAATGATCAAATTAAACTAAAATAATCTCTAACGCTCAAAACCAAGCTTGGCCAAATAGGTTCCCAAGTCAGGGGACTTGGAGTTTTTTGTCCAACAATCAATCAAAACACCAACCAAGCAAGCCGATCCAAGCTCTAAATCATGGTTCCTATCCTTCTCTAATCATTGCTCATTAATTTGAAAATTGGACAGCATGGTTCCTTGGAATTTTGTCACCAAACTTCACTTGAAACAAGCTAGAAACATAGTCAAATTAAAGCTTTAACATACCTTGATTGATCCTTGATTCTTGCTTGATAATTCTTGGCTATTCCTGTGTATTCTTGGCTCTTAAAACTCAATATTTCTGCAGCAAAACCTTCCCTCCTTAAGGTGCCAAATAACTGAATTTGAAGGCATGTGAAGGGGGTATATATAGGTCTCAATTTGGCTTCCCTTGAGTTCCATGTGTCCCTTAAAAATCTAAGGTAATAAGGCCATGTGTCCCCCTTCATAGGCTGCTGAAAACTTGGTGGAGCCAAGTGTCCCATGTGTAATTATGATTTGGATAAAATCATGTGTTAATTTGCATTATTTTATTCCTTAATCATATAGGCTATTGATCCACAAATTTCTAGTTTATTTCTGGCCCAAAATAATGCCCAATGGACTGGAGAAAGAAGGGAGGAGTATTACCCTTCAACTCCAAACATTGCTCCGCCTGATTTCGCCGTATCAACTAAAATTGTTTTCTAATTTTTGATAATATTTTTGGATCTCCAAAAGTTTATTTCTGCCTATCTAAAATCATTTTTTAATATAGGAAGGTCCCCTGAATTTTTCTAGAATTTATTTCAAACTCTAACTACATGTATTGAATTTTCTTCGAAATCAGGCTTTACTGATAAGATTTTGGTAAAATTATTCTAAAATTAATCCTTTTACTTCCAAGGCCTAGAAATAATTTCATAAAATCAAATAAATCCTTAAATAATTTTCTTATTTTCAGAATTATTGAGGCCTCTACATATTTAAAATAATTGTTTCTGACTAATTTTTTACTGTTTTTCGGAAAAAGCCTCTGTTTACAGAAAATTCTGCAATAAATCATTTTCATACTATTTCCACTTCCAATGCCTCAACCTCCTAATTTATCTTTTTACTATTTTTTAGAAATTTTATGAAATTTTTCTCTAAATTTTCTATTTTGTCCTTCCTAGACTGATAATTTCAAAAATATCAGCTTGGACAAGAGTGGAATCTCAACTCAAAATTTGTTCCACCTCTGAATTTACTTTACTACTTGGTCCTCTGTCTAATTTATTATGCATACTTCTAGGGTTAAAATTAGTGGGATGTGATAAAACCTCACCTTTAAACTTTTACGACAGATCAATAAAAACCCATTAGAGACAAAAGGTTTGACAAAAGCATGAAAAGAGAGAGGAGTCTCAAAATGAAAAGAAAGAAAGGCAAACAAGAAATAAGAAAGAGAATGGATAAAAAAGGATGAGGCCATATTCAAATTTTGAAACTCAAATTTTTCGCCCTTATGAAAAAAATTTGCACAATGGCTCCCCCGTTATGAGAATGGAGGTATGATTGTCGGTTATGACTCTATAGAGGTTGATTTCCTGCTTTAACTTCAATTGGGGGAGAAGATGAAGGATGGAATAGAGAAAGATGAGGACGGTGAGCACAAATCCTATCTTTGAACCCAGAGTGGCAATGTTTTAGGTGGGTTAAAGTGATGTTCCCATTAGCCACCTTGAGCTCCATGAGCCAGATCCATATGAATAGAGACTTTGAGATGAAAATAAACTTGCTCAAGGAAGGAAAAAAAGAAATGGGAGAGAGAAGGCATTATGAAGCAATGAAAATGGAGGGAGTTTTAAAATTTGAAATTCAAAATGATGTGTAGGAAATTGTAAGCACGGAGTCCAATATATTAGCCAACTATTAGTTGTTATTGTTCACATGAATAGTAACATGAGAGGGTAATATATGCTATAGATATTTAAGTTATATAGATAATATATCATGAAATTCTTCATTATATCTCCAAGTTCTTCTCTTTGCTTCTAGATGGTCCAACCCCTAAATGGTGTCAATTTGAACATAATAGGAATGAGATTTCATGAAAATCTTAATAGCAAAGAACAATAACAATAATACCAACAATGCGAGGTTATCACATCACATACATAAAGCATTATGCCATGAAAAGGAAGCCTATGATCATGCAATAATAAAACTCTAACATGCATATTGCCAAGGCATCATCATGCAACAGCTCAACACATGTATCACTAGCTCAAAATATCATGGCATAGAACATATCTTGCTACCTCTCCCCAAGCTTTGATCTTTGATTCCCTTTCATTGAATTTGAAGGCTTCTTTGACAATGCTCAATTCCTGTCGATTACATATTAGGGGCACATTAAGTATCAATTCATATAACGCCCAGAAATCTACTTGAAACCCTTAACTCTTGTCTTTGATTTCTAGGACTTTAGTATCATTTTTCTTGAAACAAACCCCACATGTCTTTTTTGCATAATTTTTCATGTAGAATCCTTATTTGAACTTAAATTAATCAAACTCCAACTCCTCCTCTTAGAAACTCATCATGGCCAAAACATATAGGATTAGGGTTCAAATTTTTCATTTTCAATTTTAATGCTTCCAAACACTTCTCCTTGATATTAACCTACACAAATTTCCCTTCTAAACTCATTGGAAGCATAAAATTGACATGCATCAAACTCTAAACCTATGAATTTGTGGTGGCTAAACGATATGCTCAAAGAAAACAAGATGAAATTCTTTCATAAACCATGTAATAACACAAGATTCAAGCTTCTTCCCACCCTATAATCATCATGTTCACTTCAAATCATGATTAACTTATTTCATGCCAACTTGGGCATCATCAAAGCTTAGGGTTTCTAACTCCTAATCATTCTCAAAAAACCATATTCAAGTTTAACAACACTTATGGCAACATAAGCTTCATCAAAATCCACAACCTTTCCTTGTATTGAAGCTTGACTTTGCCTAAGACTTTTTACTCTTCTTCTTTTCCCCTTCCACAATTCAGCCTCCCCCTCTACTTTTCTCTCTTGGCCAAAATATTCAAGCAAATGGGAGGAAAAAGAGTTATTTATAATACCCTAGATTAAATCATATTGGAATACAAGTTCATATCTATAACTTTGCCCTTGGAGTTGATAGAATTTACAAGGCCATGTATCATCTTCCTAAACTCCCATTTAGCCTTAGCTAAAAAGGAAAGTAATTTGGAATCCAAAGCCAAATTGGAAAAGTCATTTGAAATCCAAATTAATATTTTATTCCTTTTCAAGTTTCCCCTCAACAAATGTCAAAATTCCAACATCATCTTTTCGTGTTTATGGTGCCAAAATTAAGAGAAAATTGGGAGGAAATTTGTCCAAAAATAACCTTAGGTCATTCCTCCAAACAATATTGCAATATTACACTATATCGAGTAATTTTTCGAGTCTTGACTTACCCAATAGCTCTGACGAGTGTCCTAATAATTCTATCTTGTAGTTTTACTCTCTTTCTCTATATGTGGCATAATGAAGATGAACATTAAATGGAAATGACTCTTAGAAATTTTGTCCTCCCTTTCAGAAACATTGAGTTACTTTATTTTGTCATTGGACCAAATGCTTTTTTGGGTTTTCTAGCTCCAAAAATTCACTCCTATGCTCCATTAATATCTTTTTATTGTAGAGAAATTTGTTTTAATTTTTTTGACCAAAATTCAACACATAGGTACTTCTTTTTAAATTTCTTGAAATTGACCCTTTTTTTTGGAAAATTTGGTTATAAATATTTTTAAAGCCAACCTTTTCACTTCTAAAGGCTAAGAACATTTTTATAATCTTCTATAAACTCCAAAATAATTTTCTCTATTTTTTATTATTTGAGGCCTCCACATAATAAAAATAATTGATTCTAATCTAATTTTTCCTTAATTAGGAAAATTTTCCGTAAATAAATAAAATTCTCTCATTAATTATTTTAATCAGATTTTCACCTTTTAGGCCTAAAATACTACTTTAAACATTTTTTCTATTTTAAGTGAATTTTTGAAAATTTTTAGAAATTTTGGGCACATTTTCTTAAAATGCCGTTCCTAGACCTGAACTTTTTAAATTTATAATTTAGTTCTTCTAGGGTTTCATCTCAAAAGTTATCTCATCTACCTCTCTGCTATCCTATATGGCCCTTAGTTAGTCCTAGATTTCTCTTTTAGTAATTGAAAATGCAGGACGTGACAGAATACAATTTAGAATCCAAAGCTAAATTGGAAAGTGATTTATAATCCAAATTAATATTTTATTCCTTTCCCTGTTTGCCCTTAGAAAGTGTTAAAATTCCAATATCATCCTTAATGTTTATGGCACCAAAAAAGGGGAAAATAGAGAGGAAAATTTTGTCCACAAAGGAAACCTAGACCTTTCCTCTAAGCAATACTGTAATGTTACACTGTATTGGGTAATTTTTCAGACCTGACTGACCCGATAGCTTTGACATGTGTCTTAATGTTTTTGTCTAGCTTTGACATGTGTCTTAATGTTTTTGTCCTGTAGCCCCATGTCCTCTCTCATTACTAATGTATTCATGTGGTGCAATGATGATGATAATTAATTAGAAACGACCCTTAGAAAATTTGTCCTCTATTTAGAAAACATCAAATTACTTTGTTTCACCGTAATTTTGACCAAATGCTCTTTAATATTTTTTAGCTCCAATAATTCGCCCCTCTACTCTAATAGTTCCCTTTTGTTATAGAGAAATTTCCTAATTTTTTTGGACAAAAACTCAACATGTAGGTACTTTTTTTAGATTTCTCAAAAACAACCTCTTTTTGATATAACTCGATTTTAAATATTTTTAAAGCCAACTTTTTCACTTCTAAGGGTTGGAAATAATTTTATAATCTTCTATAAATTCCACACTAATTTTTTTCTAATTATCTGAGGCATACAATTAAGATATTTAATTCTGGCTAATTTTTTCTCAATTAGCCAAATTCCCATAATTAAATAAAATTTTGGAAATTTTTAAGAATTTTGGATACACCGTACAAAAATGTCCTTATTGGACCAAAACTTTTCAAATTTACAGTTTAGCCCCTCCTAGAATTTCATCTCGAAAGTTGTCTCATCTGTATCTCTGTTATCCTATTTGGCCCTTAGTCAATTCTAAATTTCTCTTTTAGTAGTTGAAAATGTGGGATGTGACATAAATTGCTAAATTTTACTTGTTCATTCACACCCAAACAGTGACATTTGGGATTGTGAATTTCTTTATGTTGCTTGTAAATCACTTAATTTGGTATAAATGGCTGAATTTTTGTCGTAAATAGTCGAATTTTACTTGTTCATTAACACCTAAACTCTTGCATTTAGGATTACGAATTCCTTTATATTTCTAGTGAACCATCAAATTTAAGTTGTAAATTGCTTAATTTCATTGTTCATTCATATCTAAACATATATACGGGGTTGTGAATTCCCTCATTTTTGTGATAAATGACCATATTTGAGTTGCAAATCATCACACTTTTATTGTAAATTGCTGAATTTTATTTGTTTATTCATATTTAAACACTTGCATTTAGGTTTGTTAATTCTCTTATATTTTTGGTAAATTGCCAAACTTTTATTGTAAATCACCCAATTAATTTCACTTGCTCATTCACATCTAAACATATTTTGGATTGTGAATTTCCTTAAGTTTCTTGCAAGTACTAAATTTGGGTTGTAAATCACCAAATTTCACTTGTTCATTCTTATTTAGACACTTGCATTTGTTTTGTTACATATATTTTTTCTTTGCATTACATAAACAAGTGGGTTGGTTAGCTTGATGGTCACATTAAGTGCCAAGGGGTCATAGGTTCAAATCCCCGTGGTTACCTTATTTGAGAAAAATACTTTAGTGACCAGAGCTTTGGCGGTTGGCCTTTAGAACAGTGGTATCTTTGTCTTATCACCCTTAAACTTTAATTCCATTTTGGTCTAAGGGGATGCAGTTAAATTTTTTAATCTTGTGATGGCTATTGGATATTAATTGTCTACTGTGGGGTTTAAAATTTTTCCTTTTTTTTTTTAAAATAGAATCCAACTTCTTTTTTTCATTATCCACATGTTCATCCTTGTGTTACTTTTGGATATACTTAGAGTCGTTTAAATGGGCCAAGCCCATTAGGTTAACCCGTTTAAGCCTTTTTAAGTGAAGGGTTAGGCTTTTATTTTAAGAGGTTCAAAAGAAAATTGGCTTAAAAGGGTTATCCCTTTAAGGCTTAGAAATAAAAAGACTAGCTCATTAAGATCGAAGGTCAGACCTCTTCAGCACGCTTTTTTTTTTAATTTATCAAGATATTTATATAATTATGGATTAGCCTTTTATGGACAAGTCTGAACTAAAAAATTATTTAGAAGAACCAATACTTAAGATAGATAATTAAAAAGAATTAGATGTCTTGAATTGGTGGAAGAATAATTAAGATGCTAATTCTTTCAAGGATAGCAACTAATATTCTTAGCATTTTAATTACTACAGTAGCCAGTAAATGTTCCTTTACCATCAGTTTACATGTCTTAACAAAGTATAGAAATTCTTTTATTCTAACAAATGTTGAGACTCTCATTTGTATTCATAACTGCTGTATAGTTTTACTAAGGGTTGTGAAAACAAAAACCTTGATATTTTTATAACTAAAGAAGAGCCCATTTATAGTAAAGAAAAATTAAATATTGTTCATCTTGATGATGATGATGAAAATAAAGATAATAATCATGCTAATGTTGTTAATATTTAACTGCTTGCTTTTTATCTTTCTATTTTTCCTATTTTATTTGGATTTTGGGTTTTTTTTTTTTGAGTTTGGATAATAGTTTATTTGTGTCCGATGTTTTTTTCTATACATCATTAATTTATTTTAATAATATTATAATTAGAATAAAATTTTTTTCAAAGTTTTCTTTTTTATTTCAAAATAATTAAAAAGAATTTAGATTTAAAAAAAATAAAAGAACCGACCGTTTTAGACTCTAAGCCCATATATCTAAAGACCGAGTTTTAATAATATGATAATTTTAAAATATATCGGCTTTAAAAGACCGGTTCTTTTAGGCCCTAGTCCTTCAAGGGCTAGCCCTTATCAATGGCTATAGATATAGTCTCCATTTTGTCTTTCACACTCCTATATCTAGTCATTTTTCAGTTTTCCAATAGTTTTCATTACAACCATTAGGGATTGGGTCTAGCAGAAGGGGCTAGTCCCTCATAACATAGTGAACCAAGGTTTAAATTCTTCTTAGGAGAGGTATCCATATTTATTGCTCTATAGTGGCTTAAATAGGATTGCCTCCAATAGAAAGATGATTATGCATAGCAAAAAAAAAAAAAAAAAATAGTCTTCATTACAATCTATATATCTCTCATCGCCCTTTTTTTTTTTTTTTTTAATGCTATTGCCTCTCATCTTGTATTAGTTCTTTATGTTGATTTTAAGAACAATTGTTCTCTACAAGTTTTTATTTTTTATTTAGTTTTCGAATACAATTTTTACAACAATTGTCCGAACTTAGTTTCTTTTTTTTTTAATTTATTTTTAAAAATAATTTTATAAAAATTTTCTAAAAACATAAAAATGGAAAAACAGAAACATTCAATATCTAATTTTCCCTATATTTTTTATATTTCCTGTTTTAAAAGATACTATTTAACACGCTGATGCAGTTAGATATTTTCTATTAAAGGATTTGTCATAAATGTTAAATAATTTTAAATATAATATAGGTTGTGAATTTTGTCTAATGTCCTTTTTATCAGTGCTGAAGTATTTTGTCACTTTTTTTCTCGGAAATACTATGTAATTAGAAATTGCATAACTCTATTCTTATAAGATGTGCTTGTATGTTTTTATAATTAATTAGATAAAATGCAATATTATTATTTAGGGCTATTATAATTTAACTAATGTTTTCTTACTTTAATAATAGCATTTAAATTCATTTTCATATCGATATACTACTATTTATTAGCATATCTAAACCTTCAGCTAAAAAGAAAACTATTCAATAACTTTTTATATAATCCAAATACCAGTCCGTTTTATATTTAAAATACCATACGTAAATAATAAACATTTTAAATAAATCATAAAAATTTATTTAAATTTCAGCGATGGCGCATTTAGTCTCGAATAATATCTTTAACTCGTTGGATGATTGGTTAACTTATCTTGCTTTTGATATACTTTAATTTTTTTTTGGCCGACTTTTTTATATACTTTAATAAAGTATAAATAAAATTTATCTAATTGAATTGAAAGTTATTAAGAGTTTATAATTAACATTATTTATTTCGTACCTTCTGCTAAATAAGAAGTTGAGTAAGATTCTATTGGATCAAATCCAAATTGAATTGAAAATGATATACCTTCTCGAATAATATGGGACAAAAGGATTGATTAATTAAGAATAATTTCTTGTTCTTATTAACGATCATAACTAGATCAATATGTAAGATAATTTAAAAAGAAATGAAAAGTCAATAATTTAAATATATGAATCAAGATAAATATATAAATCATTGACCCTTTGCCTTAGCATATCTGTTAGATTTAAGGTCTTGATGATAACAAATTAAGGAATCTGTGTTTTAGTAAGTTGATCGATCAAGGGTTCATCGATCACTTGATAGATAAAGTTCTTGTGTTAACAAGAAACTTAGCAGAAATGTTAATCGATAACCTGATAGAAAAATCAAATTTGTATGTGTTGATCGATTATCGTTAACACTGTTTTGTATAGAAGTTTGCAGAAAATTATCGATCAATTGATCGATAATCTAGTGATTGAACAACTGACAGATAATGGGATACAAGTTTTGGTAACTATTTATCGATCACTTGATCGATAAATAAGTTATCAATGAGAAGACAGATAAATGATAAAGCTTCCTACTCTTGTTGTATTTTGTTCTAATCACCATTTATCGATCACTTTATCAATCATAGTTTTATCGATAACATATTCTGTCATTGCATAATATCTCACCTGCTTATCAATATTTTTCTTCTGGTTAAGTATTTTTGAAAATTACTTTATCGATATATTGATCGATCCATTGTTTATCAATCAAATGATCGATCATTACCTTTTCACTGATTTAAACTATTTAAGTCCTTTTTTGATCATTTGATCGATCATCAATTTTTTTCGATAAATTGATGGATAATCCAATCCTCTGAATATTCTGTTTTCACGTAACATGATCGATCAAACATTTCTTGGCATTTAAGAACTGAGTTTCTCGGCTGCATTTTTTTTTATCGATCACTTGATCGATCAAACTTTATTCGATCACTTACTCCATCATCTTAAGATTAGTCTTCTTTATGAACATCTTTGATAAACTTCATTTTATCGATCAAGTTTTCCGTCATCCATTTATCCATAAAGTTTTCGATCAATGTACCTTGAAAATCAAATTCACTCTTGCTTATCTTTATTGATAAATTGAGCGATCTAACACTTTTTAATCAATTATTCGATCAATGATCCAACTCTTTCAATACCAGAAGCTACAATGAGATCTAAGAATCTTCTTAATATTTCTCTTTGAGCTTTTCTCAGCCTTACTGATTAACTTAATACTCTATTTTAAGGGTTTCAAAATTATAGTTGACCTTAGGTCTCTTCTCTACATAATCTTTGTGAAGTCATTCTTTTCATTTATCGATTACTTGTTCGATCATGAGTTAATTCATAACTTGATCGATAAATATACCTATATGTTTCAAAATCTTTTATCTTAATTAATTGATAATATAATCGATAAACCAGTTATCATCATGTCTTCGATCAAAGTTGATCAGTTCATAGTTATATTGGATCTAATGTTTGGTTGATTTGCTTCTATCCTACCATAAGAATGTTACTATCATTTTATCAGTTATCTTCCTGAATTTCATTCTGAAGGAAAAACTTATTAGATTGAAGTATTGTTACAGATTACGAAGAAAGTTCAACGGTTATCCAACGGTTATTCAATAGCCTGTAACCTACCATGTCAGAAGCATTAAATGGCGAATACCATTGCAACTGAGAAAACACGCAACTGAACTCTCTACGGCTAGAAGCTCTTCCGTCTAACAGTTATTAAACCTCCTCAACTATAAAAGGCACAAAGAAGCATTGAATGCGAATTATTGAATACGCGAGCTACCTTCTGCAAGTATCTTACTGTTGCATTCAATACTCTATTTTCATCTTTACTGAGCTTTAGTGTTTCTCATTCATTTACTCTGTGAGAGAGACTAATATATCATCCTTAATCACTTTCTGAGTGAGTGTGGACTCTTGAGTGGGTTTGTAACCTTACAGATAGTAAGAGAGAGTGATTGAGAAGATCAATTGCTGTACTGAGGCACCAAGAGTCCGATTAATCTTGGATCATAGTGAAAATCTAAGAGGTGTTCTGAGGACTGGACGTAAGTCAAGTGGTTGAGACTGAACTAGTATAAATCCGGTGTTTGTGATCTATGGTGAAATCTTTCTAACTCTAAAGTTCTCTGTTTTATTAATATCACTGTTTCAATTTGCTTAAATTTTTTTTATGACTCACCTAATTCATCCCCCTCTTGGGTGAGACTGCCACTAACAATATCAACAATTAAGTTTATTTATAAATAAACTATATGCTTAGATCTTTTCAATCTACTCTAACTCATCATCAATTTTGAAAGTTGATAGCTTTTAGTGAGTTACCTTATATTAAAGATTTTATAAATTTATGAAAAAAGATTTGACATTAAAGATTTGATGTGGGTTACGTGAAATTTCATAATATCTATAATAATGTAATTTTTTTACTCTCTACATAGTTTAAATTTGGATCGTATATTTCTAGTAAAAAAAAATTATACTTTGTATAATTATATCACAAAACATGTTTATCTTTTCGATACTGCTAGTCAATTTTAATTTTTTTAATCTAAAATATACTAATTGTATTTATTCAATTCCTTGATTTATCCAAGGAAAATAAAAAATTATTTATTCAATAATATAACTTATTATTATTATTAATTAATTAGGTAATTTATTTTATTTAAATCATTTATTAGATGTTTGAGTATAATTTAAAAATTATGTACTGCATATTAAAATATTTATCATTCAAATTTATTAATTATTAGTTACGTATTTAAACTTCGAGTTGAAATCAAATTAATTAGTTAAATGCTATATCTAAAAAGATTAAATGCTATCTAAAAAGGTTTGGTTAGTATTTTTTCTATAATGTATTACGAATATTACGAATCCAAAATTTGACCTAAATTCATAAGGCCAACTCAATATGACAATGGAGAGAGCCGGTCAAACATACTTTTTAGTCACGCGCCATCCAACCATCGCAGTTGTCCTTTTATTGGCAAAAAAAAAAAAAAATCACAGCTATCCTTTTAGTCAGAGATACTACGGTCCTTCGGTTTAGAGATACTTCAGTTCCATAGTTTCTGACTCAGTTCATTGCTTTTTCTTGTTCGGTCTCAGAAAGAATTGATCCAATTGTAAGAAGTAGTGAAGAAAGCTGCTAACTCAACAGCCAACGAAGTTGATGAAAATCAATTTCTTGATGCGTTCAAGCTGCTCAAGAATTTTTCTATTGATTATCAAATTCTGATATCAACCTAGGTGGGTAAACATCTAAGAGTTATAACAAAGCATCCCATAAAGAAGATTAGGGATTTTGCTATGGAGGTGGTAGAGATATGGAAAGCCATAATCATCAAGGAAATAAGCAAAATTAAGAAAGAGAAGGTTCATCAGAAGGTTCAGAATGCTTTTGTGATTTAGCCTAAGGCTGTTATGGACATTCCTCAGGCTGAGAAATTTGATAATGATATTGAAACATCAACCTCTGAAGCCAAAACTGTTTCTAATATCAAAAGCTCCAAAACTGTTTTTGCAGAAAACACAAGCAAGGACCAAAAGAAGAAGTAAGTTTTTGAAATACTTAAGGCATCCTTAAACCCTGTTGCTTCTCCAAAACAGAAAAATGTGATTAAATCTGGAGATGCCACGCGAGAAAAAATAAGGGAAATTCTTCAAGAGGCGTTCTTTAGGGTTTCAAGGGAGACTGATGGAGCAATCATGGATAAAGCTAAAGCATGTGACCCTATTAGGGTTTCCGTTGTAGTGGAGTCTGTTGTACTATTTTAAAAGTGGGGTTCATTTTTTGGGCCTCAAAAGATCAAGGATAGGTCCTTGTTATTTATCCTTAAGGATTCTAAGAACCCAGATTTCCAAAGAAAAGTTTTGCTCAAAGAATTGGCTCTGAAACGGCTCATCGACATCAGAAGAGAAGACATAGCTAGTAATAGAAGGAAGAAGGAGAACGAGAAGATCAAAAGAAAAGCTTTGTTCGAGTGTGAGCATGGACAGAAACCAAAAGCCACAACTGATCAGTCCGTGTGTGAAAAGTGGAGGAAAAGAGAGACCACCTTTTACCAGATGCAGACTCCTAGTGTTGATGAACCTATGACCACTTATGTCACGCGTGTTTAATGCAATCACCATTGGCAGTTCTGTTAGTCTAGCTAGTTTATATCTCCAATATAATGTACCCTTTCTTTGGAGGGCTATCGTTATATATACATGTGATTTGTTATTATAAATTTTGAACAGATTATGAAATTATGAATTCTATCAAGCTTGTTTTGTAGATGGACTTGTTTAGTTAGTCTTTTAATACAAATATATGTCCGATTCAAACTATTTGCTGCATATATTTTAAAGTTATGACTTGTATGAGTGTGTATTTGGCTATTTACATATATAGAATATAATATTGCCTTATAATTTTCAAATATCTCTTGGCATAGGAATCAGTTTCGGTGCTCATCCTTTTGATGAGCACGATAAGCTTACCAAATCTAAATCATCCATATCTCATTTGGATGGTCCATATTTGATTTCTTTTTTTATTATTTATTCAAAATAATTATTTTAATATGTGTAGAATCTAAAATAGTGATGATCTCTTAATTATCATTCTTTCAAAAAATAGTTTTTTCTATTTAAAAATAATTAATTAAAAATTTTAAATCTAGGCCATTCAAATCAAATATAAACGGTCTAGATCTGATGGGTTTAAGGTACTCATCAAAGGGATGAGGACCAAAACTCATTCTGCAAAATAAACTTCTTTAGGAAACCTTGGATAGAGGCATCGAATACTAGATTTTTTTGGTAATAATTAATGGTCTGTCACTGTAACCTCGCCACTTACTAACTAACCATAATAGAAAAGACTAAAACTAGTAAACATACCCTATCGTGGTTATTTAGGAATAATCACATCAATAAGAGGCTAACCATGATAGAAAGGCATTCGACCTCAATTAAGTCTATCATAGTTAGAAAAGAAATAACCTATATCAATAATCAACAACATATAGCACATGCACACGCAAACATTGTTAGGAGAGATTAGTCATAGCTAACATAGTTATAAAACAACATGCCCTTAAATGATAAATTATAATAGCAATTCAGGTTTAACTATTTCAGTCGATACTAACAACAACTAAACTTGCAGAAATTGCCATTATCACATTATGGATCCATAATAATTCAATTACATGCAACCTAAGGGCCTTAGGCCCACTACCAGCACTCCAATCCAGTGTCCAAACAAAATAAACCAAAAATAAAAGGTATAATATGTTCATTAAGACAAACGACATAAAAATATAAGAAAGTAAAATAAATCCCAAATAAATGCAATCCTGATGCATAGCAATATACGAAAGTATTACATAAAATAAGATCCAGAAGCTCTACACTATCAGCTACAGCTATTAAGCTTCAGGAGTCTTCCCCGAAGGTCTCGCTACCGTATTGTTTCTTGAAAATGGCAAAGCAACGGGAGTAAGACAGCATCTCAGTAACTAAATCCCTACCTATCATACACCTTAGCATGGGCTAGCAAGGTGTCAGGTAGGATACACAAAGTTAATAATAGTTGATAGGCATTTATTTAACATTTAAACTCACAATAATCATATAAGACAAATATTTCCACCAATCTCATGCAGTTGATACATTTCAAAAGAGATAACATAGTTTTTATTTATTTAAAAGATATAAATATCCATGAATATCCTATATCATATACAATTCGTGAACCCAAATCCATCCTTATATCCTCCTTATTTCCGCCAACTGGACCTATGGGCTAAGTTCTTCCCATTTGACTAGCAACTTTGACAAGCTCACCACATGAGTGATGTGGATCAGCCAAAGACCACAGAGCACTCGGTGGACCATGGGTCCCCAGTCGAAGAACTAGTGGGGTGTTGCAGTCCCTTAAAGAACTAGTGGGACAATAATGGTGGCCAACCATAGAGCTCCATATAGAGGTCAATACCACGTGGCAAGTATACGAATCTCAATAACTTCAATTATCTCCTTCCCTCACCCAAACTAGATGCACAGGGTTCAAAATGACACAAATGCATAATCAACCGAATTTCATAATAACACATTGATGAAGCCCTATCATTAGACTATCAAATAAAACTAAGCTAAATACAATATAGTAGTACTAACCTAGATGCTGATCTCTTGAGGAACCTTTGAATGCCTTAGTAATCTTATCACAAATATCAATTTAACCAAGTATAATGTATGAAGTGTGTATATAACTAGTAACTATATCAAAACCTAAAGTACAACTATCTAAACTCTTTGTAATTTCTGTATTTAATGAATGAAGTGAATGCAATGTATGAATTATTCTTGATGGTCAAATCCACCAATCATCCCAGTTTCTCTCTTGATTGAGTTCAATTTCTTTATTAGACTCGGTTTGTGAAGACCTTCTACAAATAATGAAATCAATGAACTAGAACCCTAGCTCATCAAAATCACTTAATGCCTAATATGTATTATGCTCTGCAAGAGGTATTTTACTCTCTTAATTAACAATGTTAGCACCCTAACTGGTCAATCAAGAGATTCAAACACTTGAGAAGGAAGAATCAATATAACAGAAGGAAATATCAATTCAATTACTCAATTAAAGTGCAGAATACAATCCAAATCTCAGTCTCCATGTAAAACAACCAGATTACACCTCTTTACAATCACAAATCACAAATCTAAACCATAGAAACTACAATCTATGAATGTAGAGAGTGAAGCTAAGATTAAGGTAGAAGAAACTCCCAATTGCAGCTCTAGAAACTCAGATTGGCTTCATTGAACACCAAGAAATGAAGATCTAGCCTCTCATGACTGAAATCACAGCTTCACCAAGCTCTGCAACTTCCATGGCCATAGCAGCATTGATCTAAGGGGAAATGGAGGAGAATAATCGGTGGAAAATGGAAGAATTGAGGTAGAAATGATGAATTGATGGTGGAGAATGGTAGGGCAGTGAAGAGAGACGAAGTAGGAGAGCTCTGGACGAAGGAAATAAAGTAGAAAAATAGGGAAAATTGCTCAATGACGAACTGGCATGCGTTCTAAAATTAAATCTTAAGATTTCACATATTAATCGCGACTAATTAATATGTTGGTCGTGACTAACCTAAAAATGACACCGTACGAATAAGTGGCAGTGTTTCCCTCAGAAAGAATATTAGTCATGGTAAAAACCATATTTGGTTACGACAATATAGGTAGAACTAGGTTCCCTTGATCTTCTTAAACCGTTGATGACCTGTAACATCAATTTAAGTCATAGTCATCTATTCTATTGTATGTGGGATACTTACGAGTCAATAAATGAAGTAAACTCAGGAATTAACATATAAAATCACATACTTAACCGTTATACCCCTTATGCACAATAACCTCTATCTTAACCCAAATTACACAATTAAAGACCACAAAAGCATTAGTTTGGACTGGGAAACATATAATAAAATATGAGACTTATCAACTCCCCCACACTTAGCTTTTACACTCCTGGGCAAAACACTTAATGCAAAACAAGAGGTAGGACTAAATGTACCATGCAAGCATCAAGAATCATATTTGGCAATCACAATTCCATACTCACATCAAATCCATGCTCATGTCATATGCTAAAAGAACTAGGCAAATGGTGCAAAGACTAACCCAAATGAATGCTCAAGAAACCTCCCAAGTATAAATGTTTCACTCCAAACTCTCAAGGGTTAATTTCACTCAACATCCACTTAACTTTGCTCTACCATATGCTTGTAGTGGTTCTAAGCTCTCCACCAGTAGTAGCAATGACATAAAAGATCAATAGGACTTTTATTAGGTTGTAATGTTGAAAAGGCAAATGAATGAAGGGTTAAATGCATGGATGTAATGGAAGGGAGATAAGGAAAATCAAAAACAGAATAAACCAAATACTTGTATACAATTAAATGCATAAGAGTTGATAAATCCCTATTTTAATATATTATTTAATGTCTTTTTGGGGATATTTATCAATTAAAGTGGGATAAATTGCATTGATTGTAGGTATTTTGAATCAAATACTGATTGCATGAAATTAGAGATTTAATAAGAGATCTTATCATATTTTTATCTCTTTTTAAATAATTGATTTTGGATTTGGTGATAGTATCTCAATTTATCTTTTGCAAGCTTTAAAAATAAGGAAATAAAGATAATGGGAAAGCTGAAAGGAAGGAAATAAGAAAAAAAAAAAAAGGAAAATTGGAGACACAGTTTGGATGGCATCAGATTATGATATTATCTATATTTTTATGGATTCAAAAAGAGGACATAGAAATTATCCTTGCTCCTTCAAATTTGATTCGGATATATCTCCCCTCCTTTACGTAATATCACTCAGTCGCCTCCCTCAATTCCTATATGTATACCGCCCCCCTTTAACAATCAGGAGAGACACCACACTCATACGCCACTATCATGACCTCTTCATATCCATACCCCCACGCCACATACCCATATACCCATGCGCACCACCAAACCGCACGCATCCTCTTTCTTTCCATCAAGACCCAGGCCGCACACACAAGAAGTTCATATCCTTTCCTCAACATCACAAACCACACACCATCATTATTCCCCCGATTTCCATCCAACCTCTGCAGCCTCATGGACTCTTATTGCTTCAAATATATTGTGGATTTTTCTAGAATCATGAGAGGCTAATTCTATTGTGCTTCTTGGAGATGGAGGAGTAGCTTGAGCTTGGAGCTTCAACTAGGGGAGTATTTAGTTTTCTAATTAATTTTCTTCTGGACTTCATTAGATTTTTCCTGTGCTAGGAATGTTTTCATTTGATTTGGAGACTGAGATTATGCGTTATAATTTCTGTTAATTGGATTTTTGCAGTTTAATTTGGGTTGTATTACTTGGGATTTGAATTTATATATATTTCCTTTGCAATCATTAAAATTATCTTATCTGGCGTGTTGTTAGATTTTATAATTGCAATATATTGCAATTGAGTGTCTCCGTGAGCATTCTTTGAGAGGGAAACAAGTTTATTAACTCAATTTAAATTGCACATCAAGTGGTTTTTAAAAGTAACTTAATAACTTGATTACTATCTAGCGTTTAGGGTAGTTAAGTGTTGAGTTTACTTGACCCAAACCGTATTTGGGGTTGCTTTTCTTAACTTGGTGTATTATTTTACTCCCATATCTTTTATTAAGCAAGGATAGCTACATTCCCTTTTCAAGAAGCATTCTTATTACTAATTTTCTAAAATTCAAATTTACATTTTTCATTCTTTCTTTATTAAAAATACCCAAAAAAATAGTTTAGATTTATTTCTTATTTTTATAATTAGTTTTATTAATTGAAAAATCCTTTTTCAACCCCCCTTTTTATTCTTTGTCACTTAGTTAACTTAGGAATTAATAAAAGGCTCCTCAAGAGACACAACCCGAGTTGTGTTTTACTGCATAATTTGGTTTTATTTTTGATTTAACCTAAGGCGACTAACAAGGTTCAAATCAAGTGGCGCCGTTGTCGGGGAAGGATGAATGTGACATCAGCCACCTCATTGGCCATCTCCAAATACTTGACGTTCCTATTAATGATCTGAAGTTAAAAAAGATGTAGGAGCACCATCATTGGCCGTTGGTGAGTCAGTTTGGGTCCAGTTCTCTAAATTTGAGACCCCAGACCATGAGACAAAAGCAAGATGGATCGGACCTGCAATAAACCAAATGAAGGGTTAAATGCATGGATGTAATGGAAGGGAGATAAGGAGAATCAAAAACAGAATAAACCAAATACTTGTATACAATTAAATGCATAAGAGTATAGAAGACAACTCCATGAAGCTCACTTATTCCAATAATATATATTTTTCTATTCTCTTTTCTTTTTTTTGTATATATTTTTCTTTTCTTACTTTTTTTTTCTTTTCCATTCTTTTTCCCCCTTCTTTTCAGGGAATTTCGTCATGGCTAAAAGGTTACTTTGCCGCGACTAAATCTCACAGAATAGCCATTTTCTTCTTTCAATTGATGTAAGAGGTTGTCTAACTCAAGAAAAGATATGGATACAATACAATTAAGTTCATTCCTATGTAAAAAAAGTGAAGAAATGAAAATGATGGGCTCAAAGGGTTAAACAAAGGATTAGCTTTTTAAGGTTGGCTTTTTGGTGGAACTAGCTTTTTAAATGAATGCTTATATTATCTCAATCATGTCAATGCAAATACAACCTCAAGCAAGAACCAAGACAAGTTCTAGAGAACAATAGACTAATTGGATGAGACACACATAATGAAATGAAAGATAGGCTCAAATCCTTCTAACTAGGCTTCTTGTTCCTATCACACTCATCAAGCCTAGTATATACACCACTCTTAGAACATAATGCATATGACATTCACAATTCATTTCAACAAGTAGGGAATCACAATCAACCAAAATGCAATTGAGATACAAGACATGCCAATTCAATCCAAAAGTAGATAAAATTTTGAAAAATAGACCCCCAAAATGAGTCCCTTTTGCAAAAAGAGAGTTTGAAAACTAAACCTAAACAAAATAAACATAGCACAAAACAAAACAAACAAAGCACTAAATGCTCCCCCACACTTAAACCTTGCATTGTCCTTAATACAACCCAAAATAAGACTCAACAGTATGATTAGAACTACAAAGAATAAGGTGGAAAGATAAAACGTCACACAAACTTTAAAAACTACCCTTTTCCTACTGGCATATCTCTCCCCCACACTTGTTTAACAACACATTACAGTGAATTCAATGTAGATAACTAAGAATAAGGAAAAGGAGAGATACAATCTTAATCATGAAGGCTTGCAACTAGTGTGCTAGAGGCGGAGGCTATTAGCTCTGGAGTGAAAATGCTTGCCAAAGCCATCCTTCACTTTGTATTTTCTATTTGAAAGCTTTGAGACTACCTCTAAAGGTCCTATCCAAGTGTCTTTGAAGTCTTCATGAGGTGTGGAGTAGCTAGGAACATAAGCCATTACATAGTCACCAACGTTATACTCCTCTTTATCGACTTGGAGAGCTCCTTTGGCAAGTGTCTTAGGATCCAATATCAAAGCATGTAGTGGAAGAAGCGGACTCATCACTTGTTCAGCTATAGGGTCTAATGATGTCTCTTCTTTTGATGATGGATGATGAATCTCACACAAGACCTTGACAGGTTACCCTATCTCCCTCAATGCTTTGATCAAATTCAATGGCTTCTTAGGTTGATACCTCACAGCTCCAATATACCCTGCAAAATCATCACAAGAAACATCTTTCTCTAACACTTTGGGTTTAGTGGGAGGTTTAACAAGCATAGTATTGTCACATGAAATAGTACATGGAGTGGAAGAAGTGTAATCCAATGAACAAGCATTAGAACACAATAAATCACTATCATGGGAGGGGAAATAGAAGAAGGGGTAGAATGGGGGTGATGGACCATGAGTGTATTAGAAGATTCAACAACCTTATGAGAAGCTCTATCATTATTAACATGCAAATGATCCTTAATTTCATCAATAAAGTACACATCATGCAAAGAATAATCTTCATTAGATTGCTTCATACTCTCATACATGTTGAAATGCACAAAATACCTACACTCATAGTGATAGAACCTCCCTTCATTTTAATTTCAATATTAGCGGTTCTCATGAAAGGTCTACCTAGGATTAATGCACCTTCATTCATGCTTTCCTTCGACATAATAGAAATCTGCAGGAATAAGCAAATCCTTAACCTTTACTAACACATCCTCAAGCACTCTATGTGGATATCTAATAGTGTCGTCTGCTAATTGCAACATAACACTAGTGGGCTTAAGAGTAGTGATACCTAGGAACTCATAGACTGACTTGGGTATCATATTAATAGCAGCTCCTAGGTCTAGTAAGGCTTTCAGAATAGTGGTCCTTCACATGGTGCAAGGTATAGTGAAACTCCCCGGGTCTTGACACTTAACCTATAGTTGGGGCTTAAAAAGTGCACTAACATTAGAAGGTACTTGGACCATCTCATTAGGCTTGAACTTCTTTTTATATTTACACATATCCCTCAAAATTTTAGCATATTTAGGTTGAGAGGCCAACTCAAGTAAAGGTACATTAACTTCCAATTTGCTAAACAGCTCAAACAAGTCATCATCTTTCTTTTTAGAACTAGCTTTTTTCATGCCTTGAAGTTAAGAATGTGGAAAGGGAAGTTCTTGAAGATTTACCTCATTACCTTTTTTGTAAGAGGTTTCTTGAGTGTGAGGTTGAATTCCCTTAGCAGCTCCAACATCCTCTTTATCATTCACAAGTGTAGTGGCCTTCTTCTTTAAGGTGCTCTTCTCTTTCATACTTTTAGATAAAGGTATAGCTATAGGGGTTGGCTCCTTGAGTTGTAAACTTTTATCAAAATCAACTCCTACATCTTCATCTTCACTTTCCTCATCTTTCTTCCCAACTAGCTTGTCACTTCTCAAGCTTATGGCATTTAGGCTCTTGGGATTAATTACAGTGTTGGATAGCAAATTTCCTTTCCTAGCATCTTCTTTGCTTTTAGAACTTACTATTTGAGTAAAATAGGCTTGGAGATTGTTGTTTTTGACCTTAAGTTGCTCCACTTTGTCACATAGCTTGCTCATCATCTTCAATAAAGTGCCCTCTCCATTTGGTTCTTGAATTGGGATCTCTCTTGTTGTAGATGGTCCTACATAATTTCCCATAAAGGCATTCCCAAACTGTCCTTGAGAATTTCCAGCACCTCTATACATATTTTCCTTGCCTAGACCACCTTGAAATCCTCTATTATCATTGCCACTCCACTTAGGTGTAAAGTCTCCTCTCCAACCATTATTGTAAGTGTTTTGAGAGAATTGGTTAGGTCTTTGGAAGTTCATGACAGCTACATCTCTTGACTCAATCATGGAGGGACAATTAAGAGTAGTGTGCATAGGACTAATACACACATCACAAGTGGTAGGAATAAGAGCTTAAGTCATAAGGGTAGAGTGTAGAGCTTTAACTTGGTGGCTTTGTTGAGTTTGCATGGCCTTTTGCATGCAGACCATTTGATCACTTAGAATGGCCAACTTATTAAGAATTTTGTCAGTTTGCCAAGCCCATATTCTATGTACTTGAGCAGTATCTCTAACTCTAAATTGTTGATTATTTACAGCTATCTTCTCTAACAAATCCCAAGCACCTTAAAAAGTCAAATCAATTAAAGAACCACCACTAGCAGCACCAATGGTAGACTTTTGATGATCTAGCAATCCATCATAGAAATATTGAACCAAATGTTGTTGGGAAATCTGGTGATGTGGGCATTTGGCAATGAGGACTATGAATCTTGTCCAATACTTATACAAGCTTTCTCTAATCCCTTGTTGCACACTGTAGATTCTTTCCTCATTCTAGCTGTCCTTAAAGCTAGAAAATACTTTTCCAAGAATTGCTTCTTTAATTGCTCCCATGAAAGTGTTGCAAAATGTTGAGGCAACATGTGCAGCCATTCCTTAGCCTTGCCTTCCACAGAAAACAAGAAGGCTTCACTCAATACATCATCAAGGTGGCCTCCAGGAGGCTTCATGGATGAGCATATCATGTGAAGGTTTTAGAGATGCTTATATGGATCCTCTCCTGCATTGCCATGGAATTTAGGTAAGGCACTTATCAAAGCTCCTTTTAATTCAAAATTAGCATTAAAATTGTAGAAGCCATAAGGATTATAGTCAACATTAGAAGAATTCATTTCTCTCATGCTTCTATGCCTAACATTAGCTCTATTGTTTTCAGCTTGTTGCTCTTATACATTATTCATATTAGGCCTTTCTTCCTCTCTATGAACTTCATTAACCCTAGGTGGCTCATTATCCTTAGACATATTATTCTGATCCATGATAAAATGATAATCTATGTAATTGCCAAGTGAAGAATCAGATTTAGAAAACTCAGATGAATCACAAGAATATTTAGAATGTAGTGAAAATGGGGGTGTAAAAGGTTTAGGATGTTCAAAATGTAAACAACTAGTACCCTCAAGTAATATTTCTTTCCTATGTACTCTCAAAGTCTTATTTATTTCAGTGTCCAGTGGCAAAAGTGTTTCTTTTCCAGATCGAGTCATACAACACTTAGGCTACTTCAAGAAATTAAGCACCCAAAACAATTCAATCTTCAAGAATCAAGAAATTGAATCAATCAATCAAAGAATCAATGAATTCAGGTCAATAGCACCTTAAGATACTCCAGAGAATGGAAAAAGGTTGAAAGAATGCTATGAAAGATAGTTCAGAACAGTCCTTAAAAGTATCTATAAAATGGCACTTCATCGCAGCTACAGGTAGTTGATAAAACCTAATTTTTATATGGTTTTCTTAAGTGTTTTCTAATGTTTTGCAATAATTTTACCCTCATTATACATGCATTTATATATATTTGATTACATTGAGTCATGCATTGTATTTTGCTGTTTAAGGGGTAAAAAGGGTCATTTTTTTCTTCTAAATTTTAATTGCCTTGATCTATAATCAGTTGGTCTTTACAAAGCTCTTTGTTGTGATTTTCAGGCAATTGGAGAAGGACCCAAGAATCATGATGGAGCATGGATGGAGCCAAAATGTTACAAGGACCAAAACACAAAAGTTGGGAGTGTTCTGCCTCCCCAGGTTGCGACATGGACACCTTAGGTCACGACTTGGATGCCTCTTAGTGAAATTATGTGTTTTGGACCCAAGTCGACATGGAACTTATCAAGTCGCGACCTGACCCCCCCAAGTCGCAACCTTGCATTCCTGGGGTCGCGACCTGAGTGCGTTAAGTGAAGCTGTGCATTTTGGAATAGGTTTCTAAGCTTCTATACCTAAGAGGGTCAGCCACCACAAAAAGATACTCTTCTAGTCTGCAGATTTGCATAAGATTGAGCCACCATAATTTCCTCTCAAGTCTTCATTGATCCTATACCCAAAACTTTCATTTTTCTTCATCTCTTTATCACTTTCTGAAATTTTGGACCGATCAAACCATTCCAACACCCTTCTTATCCATTTTTCCAACTTTATTTTTAGCTTCAACCATGGCTGTTCATTCCTGGAGCGATTGTGATTGGTTTAAAGGCATGAGAGGCTAAACCCCTTAGCCTCTTGGTGATGGAGAACGAAGCTTGAGCTCAATAATCTAGTTAGGGATTTTTTTTTCTATAGTCTAAACCTTTGTTTAATGCTGTGTTGAATATTTCTAGATTTAGGAACTTTCTGCACTTCTATCAAACTTGGTTTATGATTGTAAATCTAGTGTTTAGACTATTATATTGTATTTGGATTGGATGATGTTAATGTTGATTAATCTATATAATATTTCAGTTTGAATCCTTGTGTTCAGCTTGATTTTCAGTGATTATTGTGATTAATCTACATACTTGGTATTCTGTGTTTGTCGATTGGCATTTAGAGGACATTTGCATTATCCATTCATCTACACTCTAATTAGTTTTCAGTAGTGTCTTAAGAGCTGTTAATTAACTTTGATTAAAGCGAGTTTTCATTAATTAAGACACTGGATCCAAGTGATTACTTAGGGTTTTCTTCAGACTTAGAGGTTTTCCAAAACTCCCAATGATTCTAAAGAGCAGTGATAGCTGAGTTTTCATCATCAAGAGACTGTTTAACCATAATTTCCTTTTAATCCAAAATATTTCTTCATTCATTTAAAATACCAAAAATAATTAACTTTCTGCACTTTACATTTGTTGCAGCACTTTTAAAACAACTAAAATCCCCTTTTTACAATGTTTTTGAAAACCAATTTAGACTAGGATTTCCAATAACAAGCTTCTCGAGAAGAACGACTGGTTGCATCCTATACTGTATTATATCTGGTGCAACTCTCTTTCTTGACGATTCAGAAGGCGACAGTCCGGCCATTGATCAATGGCACCATTGCTGGGGAGCCATTTAATTGGTTGCCTAGTAATTGGTTTTTCTCACCATTATGATTTGGGTCAATTCTCGTAGAGTTCTAGTTTTTGAACTTAAATATTGCATTTCATAGCATCAAAAATTTTGAGAAATAGAACCAAATATCTTGTTTTTCTATACATTTACATTTGCATTCTTGCATAGCATTTTGCATTTTATTCTAGCTTGATCCTAAGTGTTTTAGCCAATTGCTTGAAATTTTGAACTCTATGCTTAGTTGTTCAGCATTTGGTTTAAGTACTTAGTGATTTTTTTTCCAAATATTTTGCGAATATAGCTCTTTGTGACTTTGTGTCGTGACCTCATATATTTGGAGTCGTGACCTAAGTGATTGAGTCGCGACCTAACTTATGGCTTGTTGCGACCTCAACCCTCTATTATCCAGTGTTGCTCTCAGTCTGTTTAAGTCACGACCTGTGAAACGTCCTACCTTTAACCCCTTAGAGTATGCATTCGCAAGAGTTATGGTTCAAGCAGATCACGACACAAGCCCGTGGATTTAATATTTCAACATAATTACTCGGGTTACTATTTACTGTTTAACTTTCAGATTACAGGCCCAGCTTCAAAAATTCATAACTAATTCCATAAAAATCGTATCGAGGCGTTCTAAAATTCTATGGAAAGCTCCTTTAATTATCTTTAAGGAAAAAAATATCAAAATGGACTTATCCTTGCCCAATTCATACAGTTTAATCAATAAATATTACTGTTCATTTCATAAAATCTGGAACTTCCAGATTCTGTGGGTCAAATTTGGAAATTTGTATCTCCTTGTGTACACATACAATTGAGATGATCTATATTTCATGTTAAAGCTTGGGATGTGTACTATGAGTCTACCAAATTTTGTGACTTAACTCATTTGTTTGATAGGTCAAACTGGAGCTACAAACTCACTGCTCCAGGACCTATGTTTTATCCTTTAACATCTCTTTACTTTAATTCTTTTTATTTATTTAGCATATGTACCATGGGCTTACTCTTTCCCATTCATGATCATACACTTTCATTCATGCCATAACTATTATAATTAATTACATGGCATCATTGGCATCCATAACATAAATTACATAATAGGAGAATTACACATTGAATAATAATATCATTCATTAACATGAATAATTCTCCACTTTCTTCTCCTTGCTTCTCATGCCATTATTGCCCATCATTGATTGACCTAAATGGTTGGTTAGGGAAGGGGTGAGATTCAAGGGAATCTCAGTAGCAAACAATACCATATTAATCATGCTAGATGGATGTTAATGCACTACACATAACTTGTTTATTCTCTTGTTAATTAGTGACATATTAGCATGCTCAAAGCTAACTTCTTGATGCATGGCCATGGAGACATAATCTAGTCATCATAAATAGCAATTACAGCAGCTAAAAAATGTCACATTAACATTCAAATAAGATGTACACAGCAACACACAAGCATACAACATCAAGCAATGACAATAGGTAAGTTCACTGCTTTGCACCTCAAGCTTTTCTCTTACTTTTCCTTAGATTCAAGAAAATCAAATCTGAAAATTTTGCTTCACGGGTACTGTTCACGCAGAAATTCCAAAATTTTTACTCAACTTTGAAAATTCATAATTAATTCTAGAAAAATCAAAACTCAGTGATTCCAAGTCTCACTAAAATCTCCTTAAATTCTGCTTAAATGAAAAATAGTTTTAGGAACCAATTCTATTCTAAACAGTACCAGAATTGTACAGAATTTGCCACTCTTCCAAAGGTTAAACACAGTTTCCATATTTCAAACCCTAACTTTGAAAAATCACCATAAATCGTACATATATCCAAATAAAGTGTTCTACCCATGGATTTAAAGCTTACAGAGCGTACTTTAATCATGCCAAATTTCAAAATCAGATACAAAGAGTAACTTATTTGAAATAGGCATCAAGTCAGATGCTACAACCATCACATATCTTGATCTTGAAGCTTGAATTTTGGGTGGCTAATAGAAAGAGTAAGGGCAATTTTGGAACTTTAAGTTGACTTTTACATCATCATTGCATCATCCTCTTGCATCATCCTTACCTCATTCTTCTAGAAGATGCCAAGTGTCACAAATATGGTGGAGGAGAAGAGAGATTAGATCCTAGCCATTAGATCAAAACTTGTTCCCTAAGTTTCCTCTTACTTTACTTGACCCATGTTTCTCTGACTTTCTTTATGGCCTTCTGGAGCTCAGAAAATTCTTCTATCTACTCTATAAATTCTCTTTAATTCTAGAGAATATCTATGAATTTTCTTAGGCCATAACACTTCCTTTAAGCCTTGCATAAAATTCATTTACTAAAATACCCTTTTATCGGCAAAATCGGCTTTTTAATTTATTGAAGCCATTCCACTAGCC
Source organism: Neltuma alba (assembly GCF_004799145.2). Taxonomy (NCBI): domain Eukaryota; kingdom Viridiplantae; phylum Streptophyta; class Magnoliopsida; order Fabales; family Fabaceae; genus Neltuma; species Neltuma alba. The sequence goes on along the minus strand of NW_021632199.1, from coordinate 21,012 downwards.
TTTTGGTTATGGGACTAATTTTATAAATTAGTACAATCTTTCAACCATTTAATCTCATTTTTGTGTACATTTTTTAGGTCTCTTGCTATTTTAAATAATTACCTCGAACCATGTACTTTTTACTAGCCATAACCTTATAAATTCCATTTAAGCTGCCTCAGGGGTATTTTCGTCTTTTCTTTTCACAGAAGAGCCTTAGAATATTATTTTCTATTTTTTGGGATTTTCTTGGAATTCTCTGCGTACTCTTCCATTTTTACCCCTGTTGGTCATAACTTCTGAATTTACGGTTTAATCCCTGCTTGGACTTAACTTCATACAGTCCTCTCTTTGAGGTTTCTAACTTGACCCTTGGCCTGTTTTTACTCTCTTTTCTCTTTCTAGGCCCTTAAGACTTTACTGGAGCCTCTAGCCTTGATTATACTTTAGCCTCTTAAAACTTTTTACTTTGCAGTTTAGTTCCTAAAACTGCTTTGACTTTGTTTCTTATCTTTGGGACTTCTGCTCAAAAAGGGTCTAGTAGCTTATCCAATTCAGGCTATTTCTCATACTTTTAGGCTCAAAAGTTGGGATGTTACAACCTGGATTTTGGCAAGTCGTGAGCTCAACTCCCTCTTCTTTCAGGGTTGCTTTCTGTTCATTGAAGTCGCGACCTGGTTCACCCAAGTCGTGACCTGATCTGGTTTTCCACTAAAATTTTTCCTGAGTGTGCAGACTTACTCTTTTTGCATAACTTTGCTTTCTACATGTACTTTGAGAGTGTATAGCACTTCATACACCTCAAACTCACTGAGCATTATTTGAAATCATTGAGTTTGCCTTCATTTTGAACTACACACTTGGTAAATACACGGTTTTGAACCTACCTCTTTCTTGAACTTTATCTGTGCTTGAATTCTTGAGTAATTATACATGCCTAGAGCATGTAGAGGCAGGAGAGGTAGACATACAGGATCTCATAGTCTGCTTATTTTACGAGACCTACCCTAGTCATCTAGTGAGAGTGAGGAAGTAGAAGAAGAATTTATGGCTGAAGTACCTCCTCATGGTCCAAACACTGGGAATGGGAATAGTAACCATAATAGACCTGATAATAGTGATAATGAGGGGCAAGAAGAAAATAATGGCCAGAATAGGATTAATGAACAACCTAGGGGTAGAATCATTAAGGAACTAACTTAATCTTATGGGAACTTTGAACCTATACCTCGTGCTTTTCCTACTTTCAATGCTGATTTTGAAATTAAAGGTCAATTGATTCACTCACTACCTAAGTTCCATGGTCTTACAGGAGAAAACCTATACTTGCACCTCCGGACTCTTTATATGCAGTGCTTGTCCATGAAGCCAGTAAGAGCCAGTATTGATGACGTTATGTGGAAGGTTTTTCACTTATCTTTGGAAGGAAAAGCTAAAAAATGGCACATGAACCTGCCACTCTATGTGGACAATGCCTATGAGTCATGGACCAATTTGAAGAAAGCATTCTTGGATAAATACTTCCCCTCTATAAAGATTTCAATCGCCCATAAGGAAATTTCAGCAGCTAAACAAGAGCCATTTGAGACATTCTTTGAATTTTGGAGCAGATTTCAAGAGATGCTACTCGGTACCCCAACCATCAGATTCTTGAGGAGCATTTGGTACAATATTTCTACAATAGGTTGTCAACATGTGATGCACAAGTTTTGGATGCCATTGCAAATGAGTCTGTGGAAAATATGGAACCAAGGGCTGCATGGGAGTTAATAAGGACCTTTACTCTTAATAGACAACATGTGAGCTCAAGAGATTCAAGAGACCCAAAATCTGAAAGAGACCCCCTCTTGGTAAAGCTAGTCCAAGACATGTCTAAACTTGAAAATATGGTTGAAAGCCTTTGCTCCAACAAAACTCACTATGTTGCCCTAATAGCTACAAGTTGTGAAGTTTGTCATTCACAGATGCATACTACCTTAAATTGCCCTGGGCTAGTTGAAGAAGTGAATGCCATGTACCAAGGAAGAGAGGGGTAATATCTGAAAAGGGAACCCTGCTCAAACACCTATAACCCCGGTTAGAGAGATCATCCAAACTTCAAATGGGATGGGGAGCAAACAGACCAAACCAGTTCCAAGGTAATCAGTTCCACAATCCTGGGGCCTCATCAAGCACATTTCAAGATCCTTCAAGAGCAGTGGTGACAACTCTACAACAGACTATGGTATCTTAACCATCGCCAAGAGGAGATGACACTTCTCAACTTTTAAAGAGCATGGCTACTCAGATGACAAACATAGAGGGGTGAATGAAGGAAAGTGATGACAAGTTCGTCTCCATAACCACCATCTTGTAAGGGATGCAGAAAGATAACTCAGATATTCATAAGAAACTGGAGGAGCTCACTTTAAAGAACACTGATATCACCAGTCATTTGATCCAATTGTCTAATGCGATCAATGACATACAAGTTAAAAGTGGAGGCAGTATTCCCTCCAACACAGTGATCAATCCAAAGGGCCTCAACACCATAACTCTAAGAAGCGGTAAAAAGGTTCACTTTGAAAGTGAAAAGGTAGACAAAGATGATTCTGCACAAGGGGTAGAGAGTCCCCCACTTTCCCCGATGAGGCTTCGCAAGTCTGAGAGCTCCAAAGAAGAAGAGCTCATGATGAAGGCCAGAGCACACACTGAACCAAAAGAGAAGTCAACTCAAGTACTAGAAGAAGCATCTCAAGAAGCTGTGCCAGAAGATGAGAGCACTGTAGAGAGCTTGACTCACAAGGCAAGCAAAAGGAGGACAGGCTAGAGACCAACAACCAAAGAGCCTCTAAGCTAGTAGGTAAGGAGGTATGTGCTAAAAACCTTCCTTTTCCTAAAGCCTATTTCTCTGGCAAGAAAAAGTTTGATATTGAATTGGCTACTGATGCTTACTCATTGTTTAACAAGCTGGAAATTAATGTGCCAATAGTTCAGTTCTTAAGAGGGAATCCTAAAGACTTTAAATTACTAAAGGAACTATGTAATGACAAGTAAAGGTTTAGGCCCCTTGAGAGAATTTAGGTGAGTGCTAATGTGTCATCCTTATTCAAAGCCGAGCTACCTGTTAGGTGTCAAGATCCTGGATCTTACACAATCCCCTGTACCATAGGAAAGGTTCACATTAAGGGGGCGTTATTAGATTTAGGAGCTGCTATAAATGTCATGCCTTGGTCAGTTTATTTGGCATTAGGGATTAATAGGGTTAGAGACACAAGTGTAGTACTCCAACTGGCAAATCGGTCTATTAGGTATCATAAGGGCATAATCAAGGACATTCTAGTTCAAGTCAAGGACCTAGTATTCCCTGCTGATTTCTATGTTTTAGATATGTCGAATGAACTTACAAATAAGATCACTTTGATTTTAGGAAGACCTTTCCTACAAACCTCTAAGACTATCATAAGCATGAAACACAGTCGTATAACAATGGAGGTAGGGGACCATGTTATAACTTTTAATATGAATGAAGCTATGTGTTATCCTTTTGACAATTCTGCATTCATGGGTTTAAATTGATTTATTTAGCTGCTGAGCAAGCTAGGGATGAGCATGAGCTCCATATGTATGATAGTTATGACATGAGTTTACCTAAATTGATTGATTCTTCTACTGCATCATCACATGAATCTTATGAGCTTGACTCATCTTTAAGTGCATATGATGAATACTTCAATTCCCCCTCTTCTGTTTATTCATTTTCTAGTTCTTACGGAGATGAGGTGCCATGCATTAATTCTCTAGAAATTGATAGCATACTTTCTATTTCTCAAGACTTTTCTTTTCCATCAAATTTTGATTCCACTTCTGTGTTTACAACTTACATTGGCCTTGGAAGGAGTTTGTTAGTTAATTATACAGATTTTCAAGAAGTGGTGAGTGCTGAGAGTGGAGTAAAATCTAAGGATATGAGCTTCTGCGACATGAGGTCACGACCTAAGGATTATCAAGTCGTGACTCCAGACCAGGACTGTGAAGAAGGTGGCCTCTGTCAAATTAAGTCTGAAGGTCATCAAGTCACAACTTCAACCCAAACAATCCAAGTGGGTGACCTTTGTGAAATTAGGTCATGACCTGGAGATATAAAGTTGCAACCTGAGTCCCCTATTTCACCCCCTGAACTTCAGACTTCAATTGCTTAACCACCTTATGTCCTGAGGACTTTGGTTGAAGGGCCAATACTCTCTGACTCAATTACTACTTATACACATTCCAAGATTACACCCCATACCTTACAATTTCTGAATGATCTAATTTCTAACAATGATGTAGGCATGGAGGCAACCCAGCCTAAGGTTGTTGCCACTGTAAACCAACTTGAGCTTGGTGCAACATCTGATAAGATTGAAGCAACATAGTAGATCTAAGTGAAGCTGGTGAGTGCATTTCACAAGGGTTTAAAAAGGGGAGTTTCTCTAACTTTACTAATGTTGCTACTCTAATTTCCTCTGTTGTTCAACCCCCAACTTTAGAACTAAAAGATTTACCTCCCAACCTTAAATATGCTTATCTTGAGCCTAAGAATAAACTGCCTGTCATTATTTCTAGTTCTTTAACTGAATATGAAGAAACTAGTTTAATGGGAGTCCTTAAAAGAAATAGGGAGACTTTGGGTTGGTAATTAGCTGACATTAAGGGAATAGACTCTACTGTGTGTACCCATAGAATTTTATTGACTGAAGATTCTAAGCCAATTAAACAAAGCCAGAAGAGATTGAATCCTCTAATTTCTGATATGGTTAGGAAAGAAATAGACAAACTTTTGAGAGCTAGAATCATATACGCTATTTCTGATAGTGAATGGGTGTCACAGGTACAAGTTGTGATAAAGAAGAGTGAATCACAGTAGTTAAAAATGAGAACAATGAACTCATCCCAACTAGGGTGCAAAATTCATGGAGAGTTTGTATTGATTATAGGAAGCTGAATGATGCCACTAGGTAAGACCATTTTTCCTTACCTTTTATTGATCAAATGCTTGAACAGTTAGCGGGGAAGAGTCATTACTATTTCCTAGATGGATACTCTGGATATTTCCAAATTTCTATAGACCCTAGAGACCAAGACAAGACCACCTTCACTTATCCCTTTGGAACCTATGCTTACAAAGGAATGCCTTTTGGTCTTTGCAATGCTCCTGGCACATTCCAATGCTGTATGCTATCCATTTTTGCTGAATTTATTGAAAAATACATGGATGTGTTCATGGATGATTTTACTATGTATGGGAATTCTTTTGAAGACTGCTTGAAAAGTCTTGACCAAATCTTAGCACGATGCATTGAGAAAAAACTGGTTTTGAATTATGAAAAATGTCATTTCATGGTTAACCAAGGCATCGTGCTAGGACATTAATTTCTGAAAAGGGAATTGAAGTAGATAAAGCCAAGGTAAAGGTGATATCTTCTTTGCCTTACCCTACCAACTTGAAAGAGTTGAGGTGCTTTTTAGGACATGTGGGGTTCTACAGAAAGTTCATCAAGGATTTCAATAAAATCACTTTACCTCTTTCCAATTTGCCGCAAAAAGATGTTGATTTTCAATTTGACTATGCATGTGAGCTTGCTTTTTATGAACTGAGGAATAGGTTAGTTATTCCTCCTATTTTGACCTCTCCCAACTAGGATTTGCCTTTCAAATTTTCTTGTGATGCTTCGAACTTGAGTGTGGGGGTAATGTTGGGTTAAAGGGCAAATTCTGTTTCGAAAGTAATTGCTTATGCCTCTAAAACTCTAGATGTAGCTCAGAAAAATTATACCACTATTGAGAAGGAATTGTTTGCAATTGTTTTTGCACTTGATAAGTTTAGACCATATCTAATAAATTCCAAAGTAGTTGTGTTTACAAATGACGCAGCAGTGAAATACCTCTTCCACAAACCTCAATCGAAGCCGAGGCTCTTGAGGTGGATGTTATTGCTTCAAGAATTTGATGTGGAAGTGAAAGATAGAGCTAGAAATGTCAACCATGTGGCAGACCACCTGAGTAGGCTACCTTTAGAAACCAAGAGAGTACTCGATTCTGATATTATTTGTGATTCATTCCGTGTCCATCTCTATGTGTATTGTTTATTTCTCAATCATGGTTTGCTCACTTAGTTAACTATATTGCTACTGGTCTAATCCCTTCTCACTTGACCACCTTTCAGGCTCAAAAGCTTAAGAGCAAAGCTTCCTATTATATTTGGGATCCATCGCACCTATAGAGGTTATGTTTTGATCAAGTGATTAGACGGTGCATTCCGAAAGTAGAAGCTCGAGCCATTCTGAAGGCTTGCCATGATACCTTGTGTGGAGGGCACTTCAGTACTAGAAAAATAGCTAGGAAGGTTTTGGATGCAAGATGTTATTGGCCTACCTTATTTAGAGACGCATTCACTTTTTGTAAGGTATGTGATAAATGCCAACGGTTTAGGGGGTTAGTAAAAGGAACGAAATGCCACAGCTACCTATTTTGTTCTGTAGATCTTCGATGCTTGGGGGATAGATTTTATGGGCCCCTTTCCACCTTCCCACGGTTACACCTACATTCTCCTAGCTATAGACTACCTCTCTAGGTGGGTAGAAGCCATCTCCACATGTAAAGATGATACACCTAAGGTTTCCAAATTTCTGAAGCCCACCATCTTCAGTAGATTTGGGGTACCTAAAGTGTTCATCAGTGATCAGGGGAACCCACTTCTGCAACAAGTTACTCAATAACTTGTTGGCAAAATATGGGGTTTCCCATAGAGTGTCCACCCCTTATCATCCTTAAACCAATGGTTTGGCTGAAGTATCAAATCAAGAGATCAAATGCATCTTGGAACAGATTGTCAAGCCCTCCAACAGAGACTAGAGCTTGCAACTAGATGATGCACTATGGGCCTACCGCACTGCCCACAAGACCCCAATTGGTATGTCTCCGTATCGGATCATCTATGGTAAGTCCTGCCACATTCTGGTGGAGCTAGAGCATCGATCATATTAGGCGGTTAAGAGCTACAATGCCGATTTGGAGGAAGCTGGCCTAAACTAGCTTCTTCAAATTCAAGAACTCTAAGAAATACAGTTAGACGCCTACAACAGCTCAGACATCTACAAGCAGAAAACGAAGCTTGTCTATGATGCAAACATCCTGAAAAAGAAGTTTAAGGAAGGTGACAAGGTGTTGAGGTATCAAGCTCGATTCAAATTTAAGAAGGGTAAGTTCAAGACGAGCTGGGATGGACCCTACATTGTGATGAAAGTGCATAACTTTGAGATGATAGAGCTCAAGGAGGAGGCCACAGGCAAAATGTTTTAGTGCAACGGTCATCTTTTCAAGCTCTACAAAGAGCCCGCACCGCCTCCTTAAAGCTAGGTCGTCCCTTTCCTTTACTTCTACTATTCATATGAATTTACTTGTGCTTAAATTATCTTGCTATGAATTTTAGAGACTGTGGAAGGGATTTCCTCAGTAGAAGTAGTTTTAAATTCTGTTTGTTCTATGTTTGTTTTCAATAATCTCCCTTGGCTTTGTGTTTGATGTGATTATAATTGTGCTTCTATTCTATCACCACCACACACTTCTTTGCATTCTTGAGTTTACCCACCTTTGTGCTTAGCTCTTTTCCTCTCTCTAGAAGGGTAACATATTGTGTTTCAGTCTTGAACTGAACTTCACAACTTCCACCTTCATTGTTTTGTGTTTTGGCTTTGTGTTTTGGTGTCACTGTGTGCTGCAATATGGACATTGCTTTGAGTGTATGGGGGAAGGAGTTCTTAAAAGTGGTTTTGTGTTTTGGTTGTTGGGTTGTTCCTTGTTATGGGTAGTTCTTGCTAAAATTTACCAAAATTTTGAAGAAAATTTTTTTTGAACTTTTGAAAGTTGTTCCTAATCTTCCACACTTGTTTTTGGAGTTTTGTTTTAAATTGTTAAGGATTGATGAGTTGGGTTGTTATGGTAGGCATTTTGGTAAGTGATTTTAGTTTAGGGGCTTACTCTGTGCACCCAAGTTGCAACCTATTTGATCTTAGGTCACGACCTCATCCCCCTTTCCTGACTTGGTGCCTTTGTGTACCCAGGTCGCGACCTCATTGTATTCAGGTCACGACTTGGACTCTTTTGCTATGCACCGTTACCCTTCCCTTTGCTTTTTAGCATTACTGTGTAGGAGAAACCTTTTTAAGCTACCTTTGCATCTTTTTCAAGTAAACTTTTGCCTTTTTTTTTTTTTCATATACCGACCCGAGGTTGTGCCTATAGTACAATCTATAGTAAGACACAGTACACGAAGGCCTTTTCAAAGCTTAGTGACTAAATTGTCGTGCGTTGACTCACATGCTCTACAGATAAGAACATGGGGATCCTATCATGGGGGTTCTTCCAAATTTCAATTATTTTTTAAAAATAAATTTTAGGAGTCTCTGAATTGCTTGTGACTGGTTTATAATAATATTCTAGAGAGGATGTTAATATATTATAAAAAAGATAGGGACCCCCATTAAAAAAAAGAAAAAGAAAAGGATAGAGACAGATAAGATGAAGCTCACCAAGCCCAACCCCTTAAGCTCTCATTATAAACAAATCAACCAATTGCTTAAACTTCGTTCAATATATGAAAAACCCAACTAGTTGTTCGGTTTTTTAAGTATATATCTTTAATTTATAAAAGAAGGTATATTTTTTTCTAGGAGGGGGATTAATAAATTAATAAAAACCAGGTGACCTGCACAAGAATGGCTTATTATTTTTTCAGGGAGAGAGGTCCATGCCAATACCAATGGAGGTATAATGAGTCTGGCAGAGGAACATGCAAATGACAGATACATATGCAGTCAATCAGAAGAGATGTGAATCATGAAGAGTATGGGTAACCCACACGGAACATAACAGAGTCCATTTCCTTAAAAAGGTTTGACAGATTCAAGGTCTAGATGCAATCAACGTATCCCCCACCTGCCACTTCATTAATTTTTCAGATTTTCTTCCACTTTGTTCTAAATAGTGTGACTCATTTTTCAGACTCTATATAAACTGCAGAGAGAATTCACAGATCCTCAAGTCAAGGCGATTTCAATCCTATACCCAAAACTTCCATTTTTCTTCATCTCTTCATCACTTTTTGAAATTTTGGACCGATCAAACCATTCCAACACCCTTCTTATCCATTTTTCCAACTTCATTTTTAGCTTCAACCATGGCTGTTCATTCCTTGAGCGATTGCGATTGGGTTGAAGGCATGAGATGCTAAACCCCTTAGCTCTTGTTGATGGAGAACGAAGCTTGAGCTCAATGATCTAATCGGGGAGTTTTTTATTTATAGTCTAAACCTTTGTTTAATGCTGTGTTGAATATTTCTAGATTTAGGAACTTTCTGCGCTTGTATCAAACTTGGTTTATAATTGTAAATCTGGTGTTTAGACTATTCTATTGTATTTTGATTGGATGATGTTAATGTTGATTAATCTATATAATATTTGTTTGAATCCTTGTGTTTAGTTTGATTTTTAGTGATTATTGTGATTAATCTGCATGCTTGGTATTCTGTGTTTGTCGATTGACATTCAGAGGACATTCACATCATTCATTCATCTACACTCTAAGTGGTTTTTAGTAGTGTCTTAAGAGATGTTAATTAACTTTGATTAAAGTGAGTTGTCATTAATTAAGACATTAGACCCAAGTGATTACTTGGGGTTTTCTTCAGACTTAGGTTTTCCAAAACTCCCAATCATTCTAAAGAGTAGTGATAGCTGAGTTTTCATCATCAAGAGACTGTTTAACCATAATTCCCTTTTAATCCAAAACATTTCTTCATTCATTTAAAATACCAAAAATAGTTAACTTTCTGCACTTTACATTTGTTGCACCACTTTTAAAACAACTAAAACCCCCTTTTACAATGTTTTTGAAAACCAATTTAGACTACGATTTCCAATAACAAGCTCCTCGAAAAGAACGACTGGTTGCATCCTATACTGTATTTTATCTGGTGCAACTCTCTTTCTTGATGATCCGGAAGGTGACAGTCCTGCCATTGTAAAAACCCTTATCCTCAAAACATTATAAATTCGTCATAAAATCACTACTATGGTAGAAAAGGAAAGCTGTTACAACAAACTACCATAGTAGAAAGAAATTGCGCAATTTTTGAAATTAACATTCAAACTCGAGACAAACCCAGACTCGGTTGCATGCAACTAGAAATCATTCATTAACATCCACTGAGCCTCCGAGCCTCCGGCCCGAGTAACAAAAGACATCACATCAGCCCATCCAAATGGTTTCCAACAAAATAAATCAGAGTTTCATAAGACACTAGAAATGGCCTCCGGCCAACCAAAATAAGGAGGTAACATTCTCTCCAATTTACAACAAGGCCAGATAATCAAAATATTTCAAAAGGGATCCTAAATGTGGCAATATACAGCTAGCCATACATATACAAGGGCTAGAGGCTTAAAGCTAACGAAGCTCAAGCCTCTGCGTCTCTTCCCGACGGCACTCGTCTAGAACCTTCACTTGAAAACATTGTAAACCATAGGGTGAGACAAACGTCCCAGTAACCAACCTTTCTAATTCAAGGTACTACTAAATAGGTGCTCGTGAGGTGTCAAGTAGGGTAGTTCACAAGTAATATTATAAATGATAGCCACAACAAGTAATGCAAGTGCAATGATGCAATCCTATCAACCATATCCCTCACTTTGGGGGATTTTCAAGAGCCGAAGCCGGCCTATCCCTCACTATAGGGGACGTAAGGAGCCATAAAAGGCCTATCCCTCACTCTGGGGGACATAAAGAGCCAACCATCATGCATTAATAGAGGCCTTACCACGTGGTAGTAACAATCAAAACTCTCACCAATTCCCAATTCATGCATCATGCTCAAACCATAATCGAAGAGTAAATAATCATTTCACAATTAACTTCTTTCAGTGGCCTATCTTTCACAAGTTATAAATTCATTCAATATCAATTGAAACCCCACAAGATGGTTTTCCTTTTTAATATACAACATATATTTTGAACACAGTTGTTACTCGGGGCACAAAACATAAATCCACTCACAATACCACAGAAGCATGTACAAAGGATTGGAAAGTGGTTACCTCTCGCCTGAGTAAGGAATAACAAACCGACAATACGGCCCCGTGCACCAACAAGGCTCACAATCGGTCTACACAAGCACACAAACACACAACCACCATGTATTAGCTTTCAACTAATAATGTGGCCAAAACAACAATTGGGGACACAAAATTCCTATCTCCAATCAAAACTCTACCCAACTCAAAAAGGGTTTAACCACCAAGGCAATACTTCAAGGTCATAAAAATCCATTAAAACCTTAATTCCTCTCCAAATATCAATTTAGGATTCAAACCTCAAGGACCCACTATAGGAATTCAACACCCCAAACATCCCATTAGAACAATAGAAGTCTTAACAACATTCTAAACCGATTAAACATCCAATTTAACCCTCCTTAACATAACCCAATTCACAAAACTCAAATCAACCTCTACATTATCATCCTCAATCACAAACCTCCCATTTCCATAAACCCTAATTCCAAAAACTCAAAGTTCTTCAAATCCAAAAAACTACCGATTAAATACTTAGACTAACCCAAAGCAATCAATTAAACTCAAAACAATCGGTCAAAAACCTCAATTCCATAACAACCTAGAAAACTCTAGGGTTTCACCATAAATCCTCAGAAATTCCAAGAAAGAAAGTAGATTAGAGGTTAAAATCACTTACTTGAGGTAATGGATCCTTAGAAATGCCCCCTCCAAGCCAAAAATCCGAAACCCTAGCAGAGCCTCTTTCTCTTCCTTCAGATTTTCTAATTGTCGCACCAACAGACCCTCCCGCGACTATATAGATTCGGCACCTTTCGCCGCGGCGAACTAATCCCGAGAGGGATTACTCGACTGAAAGCCTGATTTTGCCGCGGTGAAAGCTTCCCGAGAGGAAACTCTCACTCACCTAAAAAACCTTCGTCGCGGCAAGACCTTCCCGAGAGGGAAACCTCACTCACCTGAACAACTTCACCGCGGCGTCCCTATGACTTCGCCGTGGCCAAACCTTCCCAAAAGACAATCCCCCTTGGAACTCCCGGTTCATCACGGCGAAGTAAAACTTCGTCGTGACGAACATACCCTGTGAGGGATCTGTTCACCTATTCCTCCAACATACCTCAATTCTAACCCGAGCACCAAGATCAACATTAAATCACTAATCTGTCCTCAAAATCAACCAAAAAGAGGCTATTAAAACCCGATAAAACTTAGGATGTTACAGCCATCGATCAGTAGTATTGGTCGCGACTAACAACTTTGGTTGAATTGAACTTCCCTCTTTCAAGATTTAGTTGCAACTAAAGTAGGAGTTGGTTGTGGCGAAAAATTTGACAGAATCAAATACCTAGTGCAGAACAGAGCAAATTCCAATCAGATCTATCACAACCACTTCCCAATTCACTAAGATAACTTCCAATAGCAACTTTTCAGCAGATGTACAACCAAGAACACCAAACAAATCAAAGAATCTACTATACTCCAAAATCTTTGTTGGATTTACAGAAAATTTACTCAAAAACCAAAAATCACAAGTAAGGAAAACTGCAGCAAAACTTAGTTAGAAATGATATTTGAGCACTCAATTACCAAAGAGTTAGGCTCCCCAGCAATGGCGCCAAATTTGGTGAAGCCCTATCGTTAGACTATCAAATAAAACTAAGCTAAATGCAATATAGTAGTACTAACCTAGATGTCGATCTTTTGAGGAACCTTTGAATGCCTTAGTAATCTTATCACAAATATCAATTTAGCCAAGTATGATGTATGAAGTGTGTATATAACCAGTAACTATATCAAAACCTAAAGTACAACTATCTAAACTCTTTGTAATTTCTATATCTAATGAATGAAGTGAATGCAATGTATGAATTATCCTTGATGGTCAAATCCACCAATCATCCCATTTCCTCTCTTGATCGAGTTCAATTCCTTTATTAGACTCGGTTTGTGAAGACCTTCTACAAACAATGAAATCAATGAACTAGAACCCTAGCTCACCAAACTCACTTAATGCCTAATATGGATTATGCTCTATAAGAGGTATTTTACTCTCTTAATTAACAATGTTAGCACCCTAACTGGTAAGTCAAGAGATTCAAACACTTGAGAAGGAAGAATCAATATAACAGAAGGAAATATCAATTCAATTACTCAATTAAAGTACAAAATACAATCCAAATCTCAGTCTCCATGTAAAACAACCAGATTACACCTTTTTACAAGCACAAATCACAGATCTAAACCATAGAAACTACAATCTATGAATGTAGAGAGTGAAACTAAGATTAAGGTAGAAGAAACTCCCAATTGCAGCTCCAGGAACTCAGATTGGCTTCATTGAACACCAAGGAATGAAGATCTAGCCTCTCATGACTAAAATCAAAGCTTCACCAAACTCTGCAACTTCCATGGCCATAACAACATTTATCTAAGGGGAAACGGAGGAGAATAATTGGTTGAAAATGGAAGAATTGAGGTAGAAATGATGAATTGATAGTGGAGAATGGTAGGGCCGTGAAGAGAGACGAAGTAGGAGAGCTCTGGACGAAGGGAACGAAGTAGAAAAATAGGGAAAATTGCTTAATAATGAACTGGCACGCGTTCTAAAATTAAATCTTGAGATTTCACATATTTATCGCTACTAATTAATATGTTGGTCACGACTAACTTAAAAACGACACCGTGCAGATAAGTAATAGTGTTTCTCTCAGGACGAATATTAGTTGTGGCGAAAACCATATTTGGTCGCGACGAATATAGGCAGAACCAGCTTCCCTTGATCTTTTTCAACCTTTGATCACCTGTAACATCAATTTAAGCTCATAGTCATCTATTGTAGGGTATGTGGGATACTTAAGAGCCAATAAATGAAGTAAACTCAGGAATTAACATATAAAAGCACATAATTGACCTTTATACTCCATATGCACAATAACCTCTATTTTAACCCAAATTACACAATTAAAGACCACAAAAGCATAAGTTTGGACTAGAAAACATATATAAAATATGAGACTTATCACACATCATAACATGATCACCAATTTTTGGTAATACAAACGATGTCAATCCTTTTTAAACTAGCTTCCCACAAGACAGTTGTCACATCCAGTAATATGGCAATTGGGAATAAGGGTATTCCTAAATATTTAAAGGCCAAAAATGATAAGGAGAAATAGAAGAGTTTTGGTGAAAAATAATTATTATAGTTTTCCAAGCCAATTATAAAAAGTTTGACTAATTAAGGAAAATTGGTCAAGGATAATTATGGAAAAATATTTTCAAGCCTTAGAAAATTAATAAAAAATAAGGATAACGTTCCTTGAGAATTATATGGGATTATAAAATTGGTTTTATGACCAAACTGCCCCTAGAGAGATTACAAAGGAATTTAAGGGCAATTTAAGCCAATTTAAGGTCGTTATTTGGAAAATTCCAAATAAATATATTTAAGGGGAATAAAATTCTAAAAAAATCCCTATGATATCCCAAGGAATTATAATAGATTATGAAATTAAAAAAAGGCCCTCAAGTATCCAAGATTTTTCCCAATTCCTCATAAAAGTGGAAAAATCACTAAAGAGAAGGAAATTAGTTTTCCATTTTATTTAATTATTGAAAAATTTAATTTGAGACGAAGAGGGCAATTTGGGAAGATAAAAATGAGAAGAATAATTTATGGATCTGACAAAAAATAGTTACAGGGACTAGAGTACTATAATTATAGAAAAGAAGTTAAACCCAGAGTAAAAGTGCACCAATAAAGCAAGACTAGAGTCTTGCAATTCAAATGGTTCACACTTAGCCATGTGTCAAGCCTCTAATGGATGGTAATTAAAGCTTTCCAAGTGTCAAGCCACCAATGGAGAAGATCTTGACTTTGGAATTTAATTACATTATGATTTAAGTTAATTAAGAGAGAGGTTTAAGACTAATTAGGCACTTGACACTTGGCTCCTCATTAATGATGGTTGGTGGGATATTTTGGTGCATTGAATGAGCTTCTCCTCCCCCTAAATCTGATCCATATTTCATGCAAGGCATGAAGAGAGGGAAAGAGAGAGAGTTCAAAGGAAAACCAAGAGAAAGGCATCAACTTTGGTCATTCAATCAAGGATTCAAGGTGAGTTCTTAGTTCTAGATGTGTTCTTGCCTTGTTTTTCTTCTCTTTTATGGTTGAAAAATCTGTTCCCTCTCTCTTTAATGGTTGGTGAATTGAATAATAAAAGGGAAGAGAGTTTTGTTCATCACACTTGCTAAGACACAACAACACAAGTTAGATCCTAGTGTTTGCAAGTGATTATAGTTGGTTTTGAAGCATTTTTCATGGTTATTTCCTTGAGTGTTATTTTTGGCCAAAGCAAGATCTGAACCCTAGGATATGTTTTTCAAAGTTTTAAGGCTTCCATTGTGTTCAAAATGAAAAATAGTGTAGGGTAAACCTAAAGAACAAGTGTTGGAAGCCATAGAAGCAAAGTGGCAATTTTTGAGTTTTAAACCCTAAGGGTTCGGCCAAGCTGAAACTGGAAGAGAAAAATTTATTTTGTTAAATCCAAGTAGATATTTGGAATCTACATAAAAAATCATGTGGGGTTGAGTCAAGAGGAAATTTTTAGGGTTTATGGAAACTAACTCTAAAAATTCAAGAACAAAGATGGAAGCTTTAAGGGCTTAGGAGTTACTTAAGTTATGCAATTGATTTTATAAGGAATGGTTGATTATTCTTGCTGCCCTTTTTGTGGATTGCCATGTTAGGGTTTGGCACTTGTGGAAGTAAGAAGGAACAACAAGAAAAACAAAAAGCATTGGATTAAGGTAGTGGGATCTAATTAGCCATTAATGTTAACTTTGCATTGTTATTTATGGCATGTATGCTTGCTATTATATGGTTGAAATTATGATGTTTTTATATGGTTCTCCTTGCATTTGTTGCCATGGCCTTGCATGTTGAGGTTGCCTATTTATAAAAGATTAGTTCTCCTATGATAGCTAATGTTGAAATGCTTTATAATGATGCATGTTAATGTTTGGTTGATTGATCTTGCTACTGGGATTTCTTAAAATCTCATCCTCTAAATATAATCTAACATTTTAGGGCATGAAACTACTATGAGCAAGCTGCAGATTGGAGGCTAAAGTATGGTGTTTTGCCATAAAATTCGTGGACCCTTTTTGGTTATGTATATATTAAGCTAACAATGCTGTAAGCACACTGACACTGCCATGTTTACATGACATTTTGACTATGTTCCCAGATGCTTTTAATCACAAAATTTGGTATGATTATAGATAATTCCTGAGCTTCAATTGATATCTAATACATTAAAAATGGACAAGTATACGAATTTTAATGATTTTTCAAAGTTAAAGGTCAGAATCTGGAAAAAGGGTTTTGGCAAATGGACAGTGTTGCATTTCACAAAAACCTGATGCTTTTTCATAAGGAATTGGATCATGAGATTATTTTCTCCTGAAATAGGACTTAAAGAGATTTAAATATAATTTGAAACCACCCTAATTGGATTTTTGTGGAATAAGTTATGAATTTTTTAAGTTGGGCCAGAAAAACTGGATTTTTACCCGATAAACAGTAAAAATCCGAAATTTAGCTTTTTTAAGTGAAAATTGAGCCCAAGACCATCCAATGTGGTCTAAAGTGGTTTTAAATGAAACCTAAGTGGATATAATAGTAAGGTGTGACAACAATTCATACAAAACATATTATACTTTTACAGAATAGTTATAAAACCACTCACCAACTTCATACTAGAGCATGCAACAGATAGAAATTTATTACCTAGTCTCCTAGCTAACAGTTAAATATAATCAAAGTCCAACCTCGAAAATACCATAATAGAGTTTATATCCACAAATAAAATTAAAATGTTATCTCTATAGTATTAGAGTAGGCTACTCACAAAATTCTAGCCTCTAACTCCTCCTCTAAATGCTTTAATTTTTACTCAGAATTCTAGCTAAAAGACTTTTTTCTAAGGTTTGGAATGAGAACATATATATATGTGATTTAGACTCGATTCCTAAATTTTTCTTGCTTAAATATCCTTTAATTATTAGATTATATTATTAGAATCATCAAATTCATAACATAAATAGACAAACCATAAATCTATAACTTATGTTCTATTTTCAAAGGACTTAGACAAATAGATTTAATACAAACCATGTTATTCTCACTCCAAAAGTTAACCCTTAATCTGACAGTTGAATTTAATTTCCTATCTATCATGTTACTATCCTCCAAATTATAGCTCAATCTAAGATTGAAAAAACCTAAAAATACTAATTTACTATTTAGGACTCTATCTGCTAAATCTAAAAATAATAATAAGTTGAAAATGTACCTAATAACTTGTAACTCAGAGATCAAAATGATGATCCAACCGTTGAAATTAATGATTTGGATGAAATATCCTACCTTTAACCCCTCAAAGTACGCATTCGTAAGTGTTATGGTTCAAGCAGGTTAAAATACAAGCCATTGGATTTAAAATTTCAACATAATTACTTAGGTTACTATTCACTGTTCAAATTCCAGATTACAGGTCTAATTTCAAAATATCATAACTAATTCCATAAAAATCATATTTTTCTTGTGTACACATCCGATTGAGGTGATCTACCTCTCATTTTAAAGCTTGGGATGTGTACTATGAATCTGTCAAATTTTGTGGCTTAACTCATTCATTTGATAGGTCAAACTGGAGCTACAAACTCACTGCTCCATGACCTACGTTTTATCCCTTAACCTCTTTTTACTTTAATTCTTTCTATTTCTTGGCATACATAAATTGGGTTTACACTTCCCCAATCATCCTCATACATTTTTATTCATTCCATAACATTGTAATTAAATACATGGCATCAATGGCATCAATAACATAAATTACATAATAGGAGAATTACACATCGAATAATAACATCATTTATTAACGTCAATAATTTTCCACTTTCTTCTCTTTGCCTCTCATGCCATTATTTCCCACCATTGATTGACCTAAATGGTTGGTTAGGGAGGGGTGAGATTCAAAAGAATCTCAGTAGCAAACACTATACATAAGCATGCAAGACATAACACAAATTCATGACATGTTATAATGTCCCAAACATTAACATGTGAATACCATGGAAAGTAAGCTAAAGCATTTCATGCTTTCATAATATATTGCCAAGGCAAAGCATAACATAAACTTACAAACATAACTTGCAAACATTTCATCATAGCTTAGTCACGTCATGGCAACACAACTACATCATGCAAGCATACATATCAAGCACACAATATAGGTAAGTTTACTACCTTGTAACATAGCTTTCCTCTTGCTTTTGCTTTGATTCCCTTGTCTTTCCAACCCTATGGATTTTTAGTCAACACCATTAAACATCCTCTTGGATGTTCCAAGGTCCTAAACACATCAATACATGATGCAAAACAATTATTAGAATCAAGTCATCAACTTATCTCTACTTGATTCTTTCTTGAACATACTTGAACTCTAACTCTTGAGTTTTAATTCCAACTTTCTAAATTATTTCCACATACTATTCCCACATAATTTTATATGTAGAATCCATTTCCAAGCTCAAAACAATCAAAATCCAATCCTAACCACTCATAATAGTCATGGCTGAACAGAATCACAAACTAAGGGAAAGTTGGATTTCTTGCAAAATCAACACAGAACCACTTGATTCTTGTTGTTTCAAGCCTTTCAACATGTTTCTAACATCTATTTCATCTTTCCCTAACCTCATCAATTCGTACAGCATGCCCCCTTAGAATTTCAATCATCAAAAATCCAATCAAACCAACCACCAGGCTCAAAAATAATAAGAGAGGTAGAAACTATATCAAAAACGGCACACATACCCTGTTTTAGAGCTTGATCTGGCTTAGGATCACTTGCCTTTCTTTCTCCCTCTTATTTCTCTCTCTAAAAACCATTTTGTAAGAGGTTGCTAATTGAGCTCAAATTATTCTTATCTTTTAATTACATCATCCATGGTTTTGTTGCATTTTCTGGCTCTTTGGCTATAATTGAGCTTATTTTAGATTAAGAGTCCATGCATTGAGTTAGTGTCTTTTTGAGGGTAAAATCACCATAATTAGTTATTAATTGTATTCAATTAATTTCTAGGACAATTGATGCCTTAAATTGTTGCTTTTCAATGTAAGATACTTGAGATTGGAGCCAAGTTGAAGACTCAAGGCACACAGAGCAAAACAGGAGCCTCTGCCATGGTTCGCCGCGGTGAACTCCTCGTATCAGCATATCCAGACCCGACCATTTTGGAAAAATTGACCTACCCACTTCCATGAATTGACCCTGACACGTCATATTCGGTTAGAAACCCTATTTTCAGTAAGAATGAGGTCACACACTTACATCTAGCCACCATTGACGTTTTCTCTTCATCTTCTATCATTCTCTCACCAAACCATAATTGCTCCATCTTCCACTGTCACCTTTCCCATGGGAAACACTGAGTCAGTTTCATTGGAGATGCTTCAGTATACCATGCGTAGCTAGGCTTCTTCCAGCTCTTGAAGATGGATGATTGGCATGAGTTCTAAGAGCTTAAAAAGGGGAGTTTCAGTTTCATCTTAGTTCTACTAGCTATTATTTATGAATTCCTAGGTCTAGGGTTTGTAAATCGTTAGTGAAAGACTTTGATTGATCTGTAATCATTAGTTGATGATTTACATTTGTAGTTGGATGGTTAATGTTGAATTTCATGCTTCAATATATGTGGTCACATATATGTTCTTTGTAGCTCTCTTGATCCTCTTCATTTGCAGGTCATGTTTTGATGATGAGTTGATTTTCTGTTGCATTGAACCATTTGTATTAATCATTCTTATTACACATTAGGAAGCTTAACAATGTTTTCATTAATGAGTTCATTAATGTAAGCATTGGACTCAATGAGTTATTGAGGTTGTTATCAAGAAAACCTAATGAATTTATAAAACTCCCAAATCTTAAGAGAACTATGATTGCCAAGAATCCATTTTAAGAGGTTTATCAATTGATTCAGTACTTGATTTCCATGCATTTCATCTTAATCTCCCAAAAATCCAAAAATGCATTTACATTCTATTGGATTTTATCTTAATTACAAGTCTCAATGAAAACCCTCAACCTTTTCCAGCTCAATTTGCATTACCATGGCATTTAGTTAATCTAGAATCATAATTTCGGCTTCACAAATGAAACGACCTGAGGTTGTGCCTATAGTACAATCCTTGGTTTAATTTTGAAATTGGCCCCAAGGTGTAAGTAAGATAAGTTAAGGCATTTCAAGTGGCGCCGTTGCTGGGAGCCAAGAAATTGGTTCTCTAGGTTACCTTGTGTCATTTGGTTCTCAATTGAAGTTTTGATCGTTTTAGGTTGCATTTTAGGTAGTTTAGTTGCATATTTCTTCATAGTATAGGTTTTCATCTTACTAGCATCAAATTTTTGGAAATACAAACAAATATACTTATTTTCTACATCTTCTGCATTTCACTTTGCATTAGTAGCATCCAGTAAACTGATTAGCTCTCTGTGACAATTCGCCTAGGAAAACCTATCCATTCGCCGCGGTAAACTTTCTGAAAACTGAAGGATTCCTCTCGGGATACCTTCGCGCGGCACACTCCTGCTTTTCACTGTGGCAAACTCCTGCTTTCGCTGTGGCAAACTTTCTACTCTACACTTAGCTCATAGTTTTCCTCTGGACCCTTTGCCGCGGCAAACTCTTCTGACCCTTTTTGAAAACTTAGCATTTTGCTTCTTTTTCTGTGTATACATACTCATACTCATCCATACACTTGCATCCATCACAACTCATACTTTTATCTGACTTTGTGTGCTACAAGTCAATTTTGTTTGCTCTTTCTCTGTGATTTAATTCTTGCATGCCATGAAAAACTGAACTTGTA
>NW_021632198.1:0-68536 GCF_004799145.2 Neltuma alba | reverse complement strand
ACACTACTCTCAAATTCAGTATGTATACCATCCTAGGACATATGAGTAGACAGAGAGAATGATACGGATGTTAGAAGATATGCTACATGCATATGTGCTAATTTCAACGGTAACTAGGATATGTACTTATCGTTGGCCGAATTCACTTAAGATGATAGTTTCCATACAAGTATCTAAATGGCACCATACGAAGCACTCTATGGGAGGAAGTGTAGATCTCCCCTTGTGCTGGGATAGAGCTTAATGAAAGAAGTATGTAGGGTCTTGTTATAATGGATCAGATGTCCTAACAGATTAAAGCTATTCAGTAAAGACTCCTAATGGTTTAAAGTAGGCAAAAGAACTACGTAAATACTAGAAGGAGACCATTAGAGTTAAGATTGAGGACCATGTTTTCCCTCAAGTGTAGCCAACGATGAAAGTTAGTCGATCCATAAAGGTTAAGAAATTGAGTCCAAAGTATGTTGGACCATTTTAAATTTTGTCCATGGTTGGACCAGTAGCTTATAAGTGACCCTTCCCCTAAATTTGAATCAAATTCATGATGTCTTCTATGTCTCCCAATGAAAGAAGTACCATCTAGACCTGACACATGTCATAAGCTTTAATGACGTTGTGATCCAACACAACCTATCTTTTGAGATCAGACTAGAGTGAGTCATTGACTAGAAAGTCGAACAGCTGAGAAACAGGCAGATTCCGCTGGTCAACGTTGTCTGGAAAGGTCTTACACTCGAAGAAGCTATGAGGGGGATTGAGACTGAGATAAAGGAAAAGTATCCTGAATTATTCTAATAAAATATGCTTTAAATTTCGGGGACGAAATTTATTTAGGGGGAGAAATATCACATCAAGTAATATGGCAATTAGGAATAAGGATATTCCTAAATATTCAAGGCCAAAAGGATAAGGAGGAATAGAAGATTTATGATGGAAAATAATTATTATAATTTTCCAAGTCGATTATGAAAAGTTTGACTAATTAAGGAGAATTAGTCAAGAATAATATGAAAAAATATTTTCAAGCCTCAAAAATTAAGAAAAAATAAGAAAAATGTTCCTTGAGAATGTATGAAGTTATATAGTTGGTTTTATGACCAAATTGCCCTTAGAGAAATTACAAAGGAATTTAAGGACTATTTAAGCTAGTTTAAGGTCTTTTATTTGAAAAATCCAAATAAATATTGGGAAGGAGAATAAATTTCAACAACAAAATTCCTATGATACTCTAAGAAATTATAAGAGATTATAGAATCAAAAGAAGACCCTCAAGTATCCAAGATTTTTCCTAATTCTATTGAAAAGTGGAAAAATCAATAAAGAAAGGAAATGAGTTTTCCTTTTTAGTTAATTATTGGGAAACTAATTTTGAGACAAAGAGGGCAATTTAAAAAGATAGAAATAAGCAGAATGAATTATAGATTTGACAAAAAATAATTACAGAGGCTAGAGTACTGTAATTATAGAAAAGAAATTAAACTCGGAGTAAAAGTGCATCGATAAGTAGAGACTAGAGTCTTGCACTTTACTTGGCCCACAAGTTGCCACTTTTCAAGCCTCTATTAGAGAGTAATTAAAGCTTTCCAAGTGTCAAGCATTAAGTGGAGAGGATCTTGACTTTGAAATTTAATTACATTATGATTTACTTAATTAAGAGAGAAGTTTCAAGACTAAGTAGGAAGGTGACACTTGGCTTTTCATTTATGATAGTGGTTGGGATATTTTGGTACATTAACTGAGCTCTTCCTTCCCCTAAAATTAGATGTGGGTTTCGGCTGAGGCAAGAAGAGAGGGAAAAAAGAGAGAGCTTGAGGTGGATAAGGAAGAATCAACCACTTTGGATCAAGAAAGCTTAGAGTTAAGGTTAGTAGTTCATTCTATGTTATTCCTTACTTAATTCTCTTGAGTTTGATGGTTGAAATTTCTGTTTCTCTCCTTTTCCTTGAGCTGGCTGAAATGTTCATTGAATGGAGAAAAAAGTTTTGTTGTTCAGACTTGCTAGAACACCTCAAAATATGATAGATCCTAGTGGTTACAAGAGGTTGTAGGTTGATTTTGAAGTGTTTTCTTTGTTATGTTGCATGAGACCATTTCAGCCAAAGCAAGAACTGGACCCTAGGATGATTTTTTCAATGTTTTGATGCTTCCATTGTGTTCAAAATGGAAAATGGTGTAGGACGAATCTAAAGAACAAAGGTTAGAAGCATTAAAGCTAAACTTGTAATTTTTAGAAAATGAAGGCCAAGCTGAAACTGAAAAAAGGGAGTTTTATTTTCTTAAATCTAAGTAGATATTTGGAATATACATGAAAAATTGTGTAGGAATGAGTCAACAGAGAATTTTTAGGATTTATGGAAACCAACCTCTAAAATTTCAAGAATAAAGGTGGAAGCTTTAAGGGACAAAGACTGTCCTTGAGTTATGTTATTGACTTTTATGTGGAATGGTTGATGATTCTTGCTACCATTTTGTGGATTTCTATGTTAGGGTTTGGCATTTGTGGAAGCAAGAAAGAAGAACAAGAAAATCATAGAGCATTGGATCAAGGTAGTAAGATTTAATTGACCTTAATATTGAGTGTTGCATTGATTGCTATGCAATTTCATGTGCTATTATGTGGTTGAGCTAAATGATGATGGTGATGATTGTGTAGCTATACTTTTTGCTTTATGTACCTTGGCTATTGCATGTTAGAGTGCTACATGTATGAGGTAAAGTAGTTCACTATTAATAGCATAAGGTTGGAATGCTTGTAATTGATGCATGTTGATGTTTTGGTTGATTGATCTTGCTACTGGGATTTTATTGAAATATCATCCCCCATATGTAACCTAATATTTTAGGGACTAAATCATCAAAAGGGATGCTAAAAATCCAAGGATAATCCCTAAGCAGGGCACCAAAATTAGAGTCATGTTTCATTAAGTTTCCGAATGAATTTGTGCATGAAATTTGGTATGCTAAAATTTCACGTCTTGTGCTTCAAATCAATAGGCAGCACGTTAAAAATGGCCAATGATATGATTTTTAATGATTTTTCAAAGTTAAGGTTCAAAATCTGGAAAAAGGGCTTTTGCTAAATGGACAGAGGTGACTTTCATAAAAACCTGACACTTTTTCAAATGGAATTGGTTCACAAGATTATTTTTCCCTAAAATAGCATTCAAAGGGATTTTTATACAATTTTGAACTACTACATTGTTATTTTTCTAGATTAAGTTATGAATTTTTGAAATTGGGACAGAAAACTAGATTTTTACCTGGTGAACAGTAAAATCCGAAAATAAGCGTCTTTCATAGATTTTTAAGCCCAAGACCATCCAATATGGTCTAAAATGATTTTAATTAAACCCTAAGTGGTTCCAATAGTAAGGTGTGACACTTCCCAACCATAAAGACTTTTGGTCAACATCATTAAATATCCTCTTAGATGTTCCAAGGTCCCAAATATAATCACATTGGTCATACAATCCATCAGGACTAAGAGATTATATAAAGTTCAAGACTAACCTTCTTGAACCTAACCCTTTTCCCTTAATTTTGGATTGATGTTCTAGCTTTGTAAAATTATTCCCTATCATTTTGATAAAATTTGGGCAGCACTTCCCCTTAGGAAAATGACTTCCCAACATCATCAAACTATCAAAAATCAACATATAACTACCATAACCAACACAGAGATGTTTGGAAGCCTTACCTTGGTTCCAAGTCGCTTCCCCTCTCTAGAATTCTCTTCTTTCTCTGTCTAGTTTTAATTTTGCAAGAGTGTTCCCCCACTCATTTGGTCTTGCACGAAATGAACATGTGGGAGGGCATTTATAGGCTTCAATTTCATTAATTCCACGTATACCCTTCTTGCATAGACTTAATCTTGGCCCTCCAATTTTTACCTCTTTCCAAATGTGTAAATCTTAGGCAACATAGCCATTCTTAAAATTCACATTCTTTCCATTTTCTCTCAATTAACTTGTAAATGCTTTATAATGTAGATTCTGTCTTGGTGATCATGGCTTCAAGAAGCTTGTAAATGCTTTTAGAGATTTCTAAATCCTTCTAGGTTCTTCTATACTCTTCTTGATTGTTCTAGATTGTTCTAGATGGTTCTAGATTTTTCTAACAATCTGAACAATTCTTTTCATGTCCATTCATCAACTCGGCAATAAAATAGGGAGAAAATAAATGGAAAATTCGTGCAAAAATATTTCCTTAATTATTTCTCCACTATCAAACCAATCTTGCGCACCGTATCGGATATTTTTCGGGTTCTGACTTACCCTATACCATCGGGACATTTTTCTCCCTAAAATTCTAGCCAATAAAAGTACATATATGGCGCCACCTTAGAGGAGTAGAGGGAAAAATAGTCAACATTATTGACCAATTTGTTAACCTTATTGAGTCACATCGTAGAAAGTTTGCTCTACCTGGTAGATGGGTAGCTGTCTAACACTTACCCGTATTGCATTCTAATTTTTCCTACTACTGCCCAAAAATATCTTTTGGTGACTCATATGATGACTCATCACCCTCATAAATGAAGCACATGGGAAGAAAAAGAGATTTCAAGTTGAACTTGTCTTCCTCAAAATATCTGAGATATTTTCTCTAACTTTGTCTCATAATTAAGGACATTAATTATTTAACATTTAACTGGAGCATTTTATCCAATGCTGAACTCTAAAATTCATCTATTTATACATAAAATTCATTTATATTCTGTAAAAAATCCAAATTTTCTCAGATCATAACCCAGACATAAGTATTTCTTTTTAAAATTTCCCACACAAACCCATAAACTGCAATTTTGGCCTTAAAAAATGTTAAAGCCATTCTGCTGGCCTTCTAGGGTCAAGAATAATTTTATAAATTAGTACAACCTTTCAACCCTTTAATCTCATTTTTGCATACATTTTTTAGGTCTCTTGCTATTTTAAATAATTACCTCAAACAGTATACTTTTTATTGGCCATAACCTTATAAATTCCATTTAAGCTATCTCAGGGTATTCTTGTCATCTCTCTTTATAAAAGAGTCTTACAATATTATTTTCCATTTTTTGGAATTTTCTTAGAATTTTCTATGTACTTTCCATTTTTACCCCTGATGGCCGTAACTTTCTGAATTTACAGTTTTACCCCTACTTAGGCTCAACCTCATAAAACCATCTCTTTGAGGCTTCTTACTTAACCTTTGGTCTGTATCTAGCCTCTTTTCTCTTTCTGGGCCTTCGAGACTTTACTGGAGCCTGTAACTTTGATTACACTTTAGCCCCTTAAAACTTTCACTTTGCAGTTTAGTCCTTAAAACTACTTTAACTTCCTTTCTCATCTTTGGGACTTCTACTCGAAGGAGTCTAGTAGCCTAACCAATTCAGGCTATTTCTAGTACTTTTAGGTCCAAAAGTTGGGATGTTACACCAACCCTTTTGGAGAAGTTTTGAAACTTGAAATTTTTGACTTTCTTTCTGTGCATACACACCCATACTCATACATGTACTTGCATCCATCACAATTCATACTTTTATCTGACTTTGTGTGCTACAAGTCAATTTTGTTTTCTCTTTCTCTATGGCTTTGTTCTTGCATGCCATAAAAAACCAAGCTTGTACCCTTTAACCTTGAGATTGAGAGAAGACTTAGAGAGATAAGAAGAGAAAAGAGAGTTGAGGGACAAGTGAATTAGTGGTTGAACAAGAAAACATCCCTGTGGAATCTAGCCTATCTAGTAGTGAGAGTGAACCTATTGAAGAATAGATCATGGCTGATTTACCACCTAACCCACCTAATCCTAACCCTAATGCTAACCTATTGAGGAATGGAGGCAACAGAGGGAATGGAGAACAAAAGAGAGTAGGAGAAAATAATAGGTACCCTAGAAGAAGAACAATTAGGGAAGCCACCATATCTGATGTCAATTTTGACCCTTTTACTGCTACATGTCCTAATTTTGAAGTTAACTTTGAAAGTAAAGGTTTATTGATTAACTCACTTCTAAAATTTCATGGCTTGACAGGAGAAGATCCTTATCTTCATTTGCAGTCCCTTTCTATGGTTTGTCAGAGCATGAAGCCTGTGGGAGCATCGTTGGATCAAGTGCTGTGGAAGGTCTTCTACTTATCATTAGGGTAAAGTTCGAGAGTGGTACATGAGCCTTCTAAGGCATGTGGCTGATGCATATCATAGCTAGGGGAACTTAAAGAAAGCATTCTTGGAGAAGTACTTTTCAACCTCTCAGACTTCATTGATAAGAAAGGAGGTCTA
This sequence comes from Neltuma alba, assembly GCF_004799145.2. NCBI lineage: Eukaryota > Viridiplantae > Streptophyta > Magnoliopsida > Fabales > Fabaceae > Neltuma > Neltuma alba. Next base: position 62,276 of record NW_021632198.1, on the reverse strand, counting down.
TTTGGCTAAGCAAGATTATGATGAGTCTCTTTATTACTATTGGAATAGATTCCAAGACCTGCTCTCAAGATGCCCACACCATCAAATTCCGGATGAACAATTGGTGCAATATTTTTATGATGGGTTGAAGAACCAAGAGAAGGGTATGTTAGATGCTGTATCAGGAGGATCTTTAATCGACTCCACTGTTGAGGAAGCCTAGAATTTGATCAAGAAAATGGCCCTGAATTATCAGCAATATGGTGTAAGAGACATTAGAGCGGTACATGAGTTGGGAGCTTCTACAGTTCACAACAGAAGAATGGACACTTTGGAATTAAAGGTTGATTCTCTGGAAAGCAAAGTGACTTCTCAATTATCCCTTATCACTACGGAGTTGAAAAATATGAGTGTGCATAGCCCACTACCTCCCATGGATATTACTTCCACTAGTTGTGAGACTTGTGGTTTGGTGATGCATATTTCTAGTGTCTATCCAGGCCGGTATGAAGAAGTATCTGCGGTCTTCTAGGGTCGTCTAAATTAGAAGCTGGACCCTTACTCTAATACTTATAATGAAGGGTGGAAAGCAAACCCTTGACTTGGTTGGAGGAATAAAGAGAGTAGACCTCAGAACAGATTTCAGAAGAGTGGAGGAGCTAGTTCATCCTCAAACCAGTTCTAAAACCAACAGTAGGCCTTGACCATTCCACCTAAAGAAGACACAAATCAACTCCTGCATAATATGATGGCTTTGATGAAAGAAGAAAGGACCTCCAATGCCAATCAGTTTAACTCTTTGGCCTCTTTGATTCAACAAGACTCCTCTAAAAATGATGCCAGATTTAGTGCCCTAGAGAAAAGGATGGAGCATTAGGAGACAAAGGCTGAGAACATCAATTCACATGTAACTCAACTATCCAATAACATGAGTGAGCAGTAAACTAGGAGTAGCAGTACTATTCCCTCCAACACTATAAACCCTAAGGGTTTAAATGCTATTACCCTTTAAAATGAGAAGCAAGTAAGTTTAATGAAGAGGAGGATGAGGTTGTTGATGAGGAGATCGCTTGTGATGAGTTGCCATTATCACCTTAAGAGGTCAAGAACTCCGAAAGCTCCAAGGAGATGAAATTGTGATGGAAGGAGTCCACTAACGAGCATGATGGCAAGCAAAATACAAAGGAATCTGAACCAAGCAAACATGAAGCCTTAAGCAAAGAAGGTAAGGAGGTAAAAATCAATGAATTATATTTTCCTCATTCTTACTTGAAAAATGTAAAAATAGGCAATGAAAGGCAAGATCACGAGTTGCTGGGGACTTTTAGGAAGGTAGAAGTGAACATACCCTTGCTTGACCTGATTAATTCCTAAATATGCTAAAGTCACGAAAACAAACCGTGTATGGCCAGACAGAATGTCTGCTATACCTGCAGTAAGCTCGAACACTTCTCTAAAGAATGCCTATAGAATACAAAGAAAGTAAGGCTGCACACCCGAGGATGAGTATTTGCCATCACAGGGGAAGAAACCTGGAAGTCTCCGGAAATGATCCAAGGCACGATCATTATTAATAACCACCCTGTGATTGCAATGTTTAATTCGGATGCTAGTCATTTTCTTATCTCATATGTTGTTCTAAAGGACTTGACTTGATTATGAATATGTTGCCGTATGACATACATGTGTTCACACCAACACATAATAGGGTAATTACATCTGATGTGTGCTTAAATTGTGTAGTTGATTATGAGCACTATTAGACTACCTTAGACTTGATATATATGCCTTCCATAAAGTTGATGTGGTAATTGGATTGAATTGGTTGTTGTCCCATGATGTCAAGGATAAAACCCTGATCCTACCCCCAACAGAAATGGAGTTAAATTTGGAAGTTAAGCTAAACTTCGTAACGGAAGCTCTGAGGGGTAATGATATGATAAATGAAGCTAAATAAGATTAGCAGAGGTTAAAAGAAAAATGTGTTTCATCATGAGGAACCAAGGGAATTAGTGGCAATGAATGAATATAGAGTGATTACCAAAGGAGGTTGTAACTTTCATCGCTGTAAACAAGGATTCTAGTCATGATGAATGAACACAATAATTCTCAGATGTTGAGATGGTCATCAACAAGATATAACGATTGTCAAAGGTCGCAAAGAGTAAGATTAGTAAAGGTTAGAAAGAGAGAGGTAGCCACTATTTAAAACTTATCAGATTCCCCCTCAAAAGGACAAGTAATGATAAGGAGTTGAACAAGATGGTTAGGCGTTGAGTCTATACACCACTAAGAAGGTGAAGTGGCCACCTAAGCTGGACAAACTCTTACAGCCTTATTAGGGCTAGGGCACCATGATAGAATAGCTATCTCAAGTCCTAGAATAGATGAATAGGGACTTTGAGATTGTGAAGTCAAGAAGGATAGCCCTAGTAAAATGTCTTAGGGATCAAGAAGAAGAGAACAAGATAGATGGCTGGTATGTTCCCATTAATGTTAAGAGATCCTCAGTCACTTGGGGTTTAGGTTGAGAGGCACCCTTTGTCAAGGGATATGGTCTTGGCCAGGAATCTTCCTATAAAAAGTGGGAATCAGTCCTCTGAGTCAGAATTGATGTTGCTTAAGATGGAGCAAGATACCCTATCTGAGTAGAAAAGGGAAGCAGCTGAGGGAAGGTAAATGGAGTTGACCTTACCGAATTGAAGTATGACTAGAGAAGAACGAAGCTAGGCTTGGATGTACCTGAGCTTAGTAGAGTACTAGAGCAAGTAGAAAAAAGAAGAACCTCATAAGTCCTCTCCTTATGACTTTCAGAAGCAGCTGCGAATAGAAAGAGAGGCTCCCTTTTGTAGGTGTAAGATGTCCGAATGGCATGCTAGGGACATAGTAACCAGTAAGAGCTTGTACTCCTTGCATTAAAGACCAGGCATTATGCATGTTAGAGTATGCTCATACTGAAAGGTAAAGTAGAGGAAAGAGAAGTTGCATAAGTCTTCTCTCTGTGCCATTCTAAAATAGTAAGAGACAGTAAGAGCAGCTGGAGGAATAAGAGAACTCCTAAGACAGATCGGCTTAGGCACTTAAAGAGACAAGTAGGTGGAATGGGGAATTGACATGAGGCCTAAGAGAATAGTATTAGTTTTGGAACAGTCTTGGGGAATAATTAGTCAAGTCACCAACTAAGTGGAGGTGACTTATTTTATTACTCAACCCTATGGTCAAAGTCTCTTAGAGATCTTAATATGGCTTAGATAGATGATAGTATTCCAAGGTCACCGTGGATCTTGAAGAGGCTTACGGTAGAGCATAGTACCTATGGTCAAACCCTAAGGGAAAGTGGCTGAGCCATAAGAGTAACAGTACAATACTTCTTTGGGAAGAAAAAAACTAGGGATGAGTTTAATATACAAAAAACACCTTCAGTGGTAAACTAGCACAGAGAGAGTACCTATGACTTCCCTCTAGACAACCTTATCATTGATTAGGCTAGGCTTAATCCTTCCGATTAATAGCAGAAAGCCAAAGTTAAAAGAATTAGAGCCATAAGACCTAAAAAAGAGACATTCATGCTAGCTCTAGATACAGGAAGAACCCTTTGTGATATAGAAACAGACGGAGTATTGACACGTAAATCCTTAAGATAAGGCTAGAGTCAAGAATGTAAGCTGAAAAGACCTAACCAAAGATAGAACAAGGGTCTAAGATAGAAAAGTACCAGGGTTAAGCCTATCAGAATTAGTGCTCAGATTTCCATCAGCACTGTTCAGTTAAACATACTCAGGCAAGAGTAGCCCGAGAAGGGTGACCCTGGGAAGTAAGGTAAAAGAGTATAAAGGCCAAAAATGTTAGCTATTTTGGCAAGAATACACTAAATCCAGCAAAAGTGGAAGATAAAGTTAAGGAAGCCATTAAGCTACTTAATATCCCAAGCAGTATTGTTTCGAATTGAGACCCGAAATTTACTTGAAGTTTTGGAAGGTCCTTACTGAAAGAAATGGACACTACTCTCAAATTTAGTACAACTTACCATCCATAGATAGATGGGCAGATAGAGAGAACGATACAAATGTTAGAAGATATGCTACATGCATATGTGCTTGATTTTGGCGGTAACTAGGGTATGTACTTACAGTTAGCCGAATTCGCTTAAGATAACAGATCTATTCAAGTATTTAAATGGCACCATATGAAGTACTCTATGGAAGGAAGTGTAGATCTCCCTTATGCTGGGACAGAGCTTAGTAAAAGAAGTATAAAAGATCCTGTCATAGTGGATCAGATGTCCTAACAAATTAAAGTTATTCAGTAAAGACTCCTAACAGTTTAAAGTTGGCAAAAGAACTACACAAATACTAGAAGGAGACCATTAGAGTTTGAGGTTGGTGATCGATGTGTTGCTAACAACGCAAGTTGATTGATCCCTACAGCTCAAGAAATTAAGTTCAAAGTATATTGGATCATTTCAAATTTTGTCCAAGGCTAGGCCAGTAGCTTATAAGTGGCCCTTCCCTCAAATTTGAGTCAAATTCATGATGTCTTCCATGTCTCCCAATTGAAGAAGTACTATCTAGACCCGACACATGTCATAAGCTATGATGACATTGTGCTCCAAGACAACCCGTCTTTTGAGATCAGACTAGAGTGAATCATGGATCAAAAGATCAAGCAGCTAAGAAATAAACAAATCCTACTAATCGAGGTTGTCTGGAAAGGTCTTACACCAGAAGAAGTTATGTGGGAGATGGAAACTAAGATAAAGGAAAAGTATCCTAAACTTTTTCAATAAGATACGCCTTAAATTTCGAGGATGAAATTTATTTAGGGGGAGAAATGTCACATTCGGCAATAGGGTAATTAGGAATAAGAAATATTCCTACATAATTAAGGGTCAAAAATGACAGGGAGAAATAGAAGAATTTTGGTGGAAAATGATTATTATGATTTTCCAAGCCAATTATGAAAATTTGGCTAATTAAGGAAAATTAGCCAAAAATAGTTATGGAAAAAAATTTTCAAGTCTCACAAAATTTAGAAAAAATAAAGATAATATCCTTTGAGAATTATATGGGATTATAAAATTGGTTTTATGACCTAATTACCCTTAGAGAAATTACAAAGGAATTTAAGAGTAATTTAGCCTAATTTAAGGGCTTTTATTTAGAAAATTCCAAATAAATATTTTTAAGGAGAATAAAATTCTAAGAAAATTCTTATGATATCCTAAGGAATTGTAAGAGATTATGGAATTAAAAGAAGATCCTCAAGTATCCAAGATTTTTCCTAATTCCTTTGAAAAGTGGAAAAAATAATAAAGAGAAGAAAATTAGTTTTCCTTTTTAGTTAATTATTGGAAAATTAATTTTGAGACAAAGATGGCAATTTGTGCACTTAATAAGCTCTTCCTCCCTTATTTTGACTTTTGGTAATTAATTACATTTGGAATTATTTAATTAAGAGAGAGATTACAAGGAGGCTTAAGCTCTTGACACATGGCATCTCATTAATTATGGTGGTTGGGATATTTTGTGCACTGAATGAGCTCTTCCTCCCTCATTTTGTTGATTGAGTTTCTGCCAAGAGAGAACAAGAGAGGAAAAGAGTGATCTTAAAGTGCAACCAAGGAGAAAACAACCATCTTGAATCAAGTAAGCTTGGAGTTAAGGTTAGTAGCTGATATTATGTTGTTTCATGCTTGATTCTCTTGAGTTTGATGGTCAAAAATTCTGCTTTTCCCTCCTTTAGTTGCTGCCAAAATGATCACTGGTTAAGGGAAGGAAGTTTTGTTGTTAAACCTTGGTAGAATACCTTAAATCATGGTTGATTTAAGTGGTTTTAAGTGGTTTTTGAAATAATTTCTTGGTTAATCCACTAGAGGTTTAGTTGGGCCAAGATGAGAACCCTAACCTAGGATGAGATTTTCAAAGTTTTGATGCTTCCATGATGTTCAAAATGGGAATTGGTGTAGGATAAACCTAAAGAACAAGTGTTGGAAGCATTAAAATCAAAGTTGTAATTTTTGTATAATGGACCCTATAAGTTTGGCCAAGATGAAACTAGAAGGAGGAATTTTATTTTTCTAAATCCAAGTAGATATTTGGAATCTACATGAAAAATCATGTAGGAATGAACCAGGAAAGAATTTTTAGGGCTTAAGAAAACAAAGCTAAAAAATTAAAGGTCAAAGGTTTATGCTTTAAAAGGCAAGGGTTTAATTGAGTTTTGTTATTAATTTTATATGGAATGGTTGGTAACCTTACTACCCTTTTTATGATATATCATGATTAGGGTTTGTTAATTATGGAGAAGAGGAAGAAGGTCAAAGAATCAAAGAGCATTGGATTAAGGTAGTAAGATTTAATTAACCTTAATGTTGAGTGTTGCATTGATTGCTATGCAATTTCATATGCTATTATGTGGTTGAGCTAAATGATGATGATGATAATGATTGTATAGCTATACTCCTTGCTTTAAGTGCCTTGGCTATTGCATGTTAGAGTGCTACATGTATGAGGTAAAGTAGTTCCCTATTAATAGCAAAAGATTGGAATGCTTGTAATTGATGCATGTTAATGTTTTGGTTGATTGATCTTATGATAAGTCCAATTTTATAAAATAAACACATCAAATCCTAGGCTTTTGGCACCTTAAGTGAGCTAAGTAGACTTAATTAGAAGTTATCTGTGCTTAGGAGTGATTTTATGAATTACTTGTTAATTTGGCTTATTTAATCACTTCCTAAATCCTTTAGTGCCTTATTATTTTAATTACATTTCATCTGGATTTAACCTGTAGGACATATATCTAGAAATTAGAAGAATGACAAATAAGGACCTGAGTAAGTAGAACTCACCGTTTTGATGAAGTATTCAAAGGAGGGGATTCAGGACCACTTGGACGACTCACTTCAAATCATCACCGTTCCGTCACTTCCCACTCCTTTCCATCTCAGATTCCATCTCCTTTCTTCTACACACACCATCACCATTCTTTCCATCTTCAATTCAGACCTCTATCATCTTCCATCATTTTTTCATTCTCTCCGCCTCCAGTTTGACTCTCTCTCTCTCATTCCCAATATCTCCGCCCTTTCCATCTCAGATTCGATTTCATTCTTTGATTCTTTTCACCTCAAATTCTCTGCCAACCTACAACCTCTAGATTTCATCTTTCTTCTTCATTATTGTAATGGATGATCCTTCGATGGAGCTTGGTGAAGCAATTTGAGATGCCATGAGCAGCTGAACTTTCACTTTCCTAAGAGGTGTGAACAAGCCAGAACCTTTATGCTGACAGGGGAGTTTATCTTCAGTTTATGTTCATGGTTGTTTGTCTAGTTGTACTTTTGACTATGATTTTATGCTAAGATTGAATTGTTTCTGCAAGATATAATGTATTTAGATTACAATTTGGATTTATTGACGGTGTATTCCTTGAGTATAAGTAGGTTAGATTAGATTCTTAGGTCTAGTTTGACTGAGATTTCAATTTGGCTGAATGATATATGGTAGATATCGGTTGATTCTATCTTGGGAGTTTTCAATTTATCTTATTGCTATTTGATTCATTATACTGACTGTAAGTAACTCTTAACTCTGTTATCTTTTTAGTCTGTGAAGGCCTGGTCACCACTCTTAGGAAGAATATTATCATCAATGTATTTCGCTTATTCCTATATTCCTGCCACTGTCATTCATCACTCATCTCAAACCAGAAAATTAATACAAAAGTAGAATAGATAGTTAAATCAATTAGATTTAATCAGATCACTTCCACTGTTAATAATTTGCAAAGGCATTTAATTAACAAAAATCCTTAACAACAAGCCTCCTTATGAATCGACCTAGGGTTGAGCCACTTCACTTCTAAGTTTAATTCTAGTATCTTTGAGAGCCCCTAACGACAAGGCTTATCAAATTGACACCGTTGCCGGTGAGGCATGGTTGTTCAAGAATTTTAGTTAGTTTAGTGTCAAGTTTTAGTTGTTATCTATTTGTTTAGATTTGATTCTGGCTTCTGGAATTTTTGTGGACATTTTTGAACTTTGTGTTTATCTTTTCCATTAAGCTTGTTTGGTGAGTTGCTTCATTGTGGCTGTAATTTTGAGCTTTATACATCATCACTATACTGTCTTCTTTTCAAACAAACAGAGAAATAAAAAAAACTACTTGAAGTTGGTTGCATTGTGCTTACTGTACGCACACTTGCTTGAGTTGGGTATTGAAATTGTTTACTACATGACTTGGTCAATTTAAAGTGTCGTGGATCCCTTTTCTATAAAATCCCCAAGTTTGGCCCTGAACTGTGAAGAACTTGCTGAATGAACTTCTACTAATGTGTTTCTAACTGTGAAAATCTGATTTACATCACTGGTTTGAAGATTTTTACTTGATTTGGCACTTGTGTGCTTATCTTTCTGCTAAGGCTTGGATTTCATTATTGAAGTTGCAAATTGATTTTTGACTAAAATTTTGTTTGGTTTGTTAGTTTATTATTATTTTTTTTTTGCTTTCTGTATTTCCTTCTTTGTTTTTACTGTTTTCTTGTATCAAAAAAAACTGAGAGAGAGAGAGAGTCAGAGTTAATTCTTACATTAACCGTGGCATTTGTTTCTGTCTTCTTGTTGCATGAATTTTAAGAGGTAAACTAGGTGCATTTTTTGATTTAATTGAGCTATAGATTGCTATTAGGATGATGAAAGACTCAATGCCTATTATTCTATGCCTAATAATGAATTCTTAGATTATAACCCAAGGTATAGGAACTCTCAAGAGGAAAAGGGGTATACATCAAGCCATTCTCATTTGCAACATGAAAAGTTTTACTCAAAACCTCAAGAATCATTATATTGCTACTGTAATTCACCCTAGCATGAAGGGCGGAATTGTCCTCATAAGCCACAAGATTACCTTGACAACCCTATTGAGAATTTCTATGGAAACTCTGGTTGGATGAATGAACTCTACTATGAACCTAGTCATGAAGTCTCACATAAAAATTTGATATGGGGAGGAGGATTTGATCAAGCTTATTCTCAAGCTCTAGTTCACAGTGCTGATTCATCAGTAAAAAAGAAAAAGGGTGGCTGAGAGTGCTAAAATGGACACAAACCTAGGTCATCTAAGTCAGCTCATGAGAGCAACAATAAGTTAGAAATCTATGAAGAAGCTTTATTGGCTGATATTATGGGTCTTTCTGTGAAGATTCAGAACACTCTAGGATCTAGAGATTACCTTGAATGTGATTGCTACATCACATGAAAATCCATCAAAGTCATGTGAGCAGACTTGTAAGCTTCAATCTAGTGAAATTATATCACCTCTCTTCATCCCAAATTATGAGGAGCGCATATATGCTTTAAAGGAAGTATTTGACCGCTTGAAGGCACAACAACATTACTTGCTCAGTTAGCCAAAATTTGAGGACACAAGTGAAGAATTAAGTGAGCTCTGCCTCTCATGGTTAAACTCACAAATCATATAAGTTGGGAGGAATCAGATGGCATAAATGGAAACCTGAAAGAGAGCCTTTTCTTGTCGTTCGCTTAGAGGTTCTGGCTCAAAAATTATCCAAGCTATGCAGTAGTGCAAACTCGGGTCGTTCTCTTTTGGGAGCCTAGATTAGATGTCTAAGTTAGATTAATGCTATGCAGAGTAATGAAAAAGGGGTTTTTGGTGTTTTTATCCATTAATGAAATGCTAAAACTAAATGCAATTAATTCAAATCTAAGTGACTATGTTTTTGGATTTTTTCTAGATAGTAGTAATGAAGTGAAGTTAATGATATGTAATCTCTTGAATATAGCTTTGAAGCAATCATAGTTCAAAATAAGTATGGGAGTAGAAATCACCAAGTTTTCTAAATGAAAAACCTTAAAGAACTCTTTAAGTCTAGGATCTTAATCAATGGTACCCATTTCATAAGATCCTATTAAGCTCACTTAGTGTGTGTATTAAGATTAATTAATGCACTAGGTTAAATGCAAGCCCAGATCAACTCAACAATCTCACATTACCATGCAAGACAGAGGGTATCAAAAGAGTTGCATAAAAACATACATGTAACCACATGTATTGAAGCTCAAATTCAACACTAATAATCCAATACACAAGACAATCATCCAGAATTGATTACAACCATAATCAGAATAGTTCAGCCCAAATTTACAAATCCTAAGACCTAGAAATTCATAAACAAAGAACTAGAACTTATAGATGAAGCTAACTCCCCTTTGAAGCTTTGTGAACTCATGCTTCTTCCACCATATTCAAGAGTTGAGAAGCTTAGCTAGTCATAACTCTTGAATCAACTCCAACCAGATATTGTTCTTCAGCCATGGTAGCAGCAGATGGAAGAAATGGAAATGGGATTAGGGTTTCTGAGGTGGAAATGAGAGAAGAGGATGAAAGATACGTAGGTGGTGGCTGAATAGAATGGAGTCCTTTTCTCAAAAATAGGGTTTCTAAGGGTTTAAAGGGTCCATATGGGTCGGATCATATGATTAGAGGCTCCATTTTCGCGTTCTGATCCGGATCTGGCATTGCTGATACGAGTCTTTCGCCGCGGCGAAGGTATACCTTCGCCGCAGCGAAGCATTCCCGAGAGGAGCTCCGCCTAATCTTGTGTGTTCGCCACGGCGAAGCTGTAAGTTGGCCGCGGCGAACTCTGCCCGAGAGATCACTGGTGAGATTTCCATTTTGGCGCCGCGGCGAAGAATTCTCTTCACCGCGGCGAAGTGTGTCAGTGCTGATACTCTGATCTTATGTTGTGTCATCCTTTGGTCTTTGATCTTAGCTCCAATTCTCAAGTGTCCTACAATAAAAAGCAACAATTTGAAGCATCAATTGTCCTAGAAATCAACTGAATACAATTAATAACCAATTATGACAATTTTACCCTCAAAAAGATACTAACTCAAAGTAAGGACTCTTAATCTAAATTAAGCACAATTATCATTAAAAGGAGCCAAAATCTATGATAAATACCCTTAAAATGATATGAAATAACATAGAATAATTGGGCTAAATCAAAACCCATGGTTCCAAATGTAATGTCTAGATGGTGAACAAGAATCTCAAGTAATTGATGCTATTGTGACAGAACTTGAAGATAAGACACTCTCTAAAACATCCAAGGGTATCTTAGATCACAAGCTGACTACTTGTTCAGAAAGCCAAAGTGACACCATGACACTCCATTGTTGCAAGACTGTGATAGCCTAAATACAAAATTTGGGGCTGTAACTGAAACTCGAAATAAAGATCCTCCTTAGCCACATAAATTTGATATAGGATCTCACACAGCAAGTCAACGGGAAGATGATCAAATATCATCACCATAGCTCAAACCAAGCCTTATTGAAGTCCTTGATGTTGATATAAGGATCGGAAGTGAAGAAAGTGTTAAAGTAGGAAATTTTGAAAATAACCAATCCCCATTATTACATCAAGTTGAGGAATTAGGTGTAAATCTTGATTCACCATAGCATTTTGATAGTTCCTAAGAATGGGATGAAGGTGAATCACATGCTGAAAACCACTAACAACTCATTGTGAAAGCTGTTGGAAGTGTTAGAGAATTTAAAGAATTAGTCACTATCACTAAGATCAAATTTGAAATTATTTAGCTAGACTTTATAACTGTAGAAACAAAATTTAGGCTTACATTTTCTGTGGATGATAGGACTTTGGAATCCCTTGAATTTCATGAGTTCATTCCACTCTTTAACTTGCAATCCTATTCTATGGTTAAGATTCAAGTGTCAATCCTCCATGAATTTCAGAGACTTAAAGAGGCTAACCAAGTGCAGGGTATTGTTAGTATTCCTAACCCTTTTCAATTCATTAAAAATTTACATGCTACTGTTGCTGTATCTAAGTTAGGTGACACAGTTAAGGAACTGGATTTGCATTCTGAGAACAATATAATCTTGGAGCAAGATGGAATACATGACAGAGACCATTATGCATCTCTATTGGAATTGTACAATATCAAGTTTGAGAGTTTCCAAGCCATTTTAAGCAATAGAGAGCAAAATTCCAAATATGAAATTCCTAAAACAAGGAAGATTTTAGAGTTACCTGAAATATAATTTGTTTTGTTTATTAAGAAATTCTCCCATCTCCTTGATTTGAAATTTAATTCAATAGGATCTATGAGTATTGCTTCTCTGTTGTGTTTGAACTTTACAACTGGTGAAATCTTGTTTGAAAAATTCATAAATGCTCTTGGATTATCAAAAGAAATTCTTTCTTGTGATTTACCTCCAGACTTAAATATATATGAGCAAGATATGATAAAATGTGGATTGATTGAATCTAATTCAATCTGTTTCATTTCTTCTCTTTTCCCTCCTTTATGTGACAGTGATGTGTGTTGCATTAATTGCTTGAAAGTTGATGGCTTCCTTTCCACCTCACATGCATTTTATTTTCATTTTTCTAGTTTATGTAGTGATCTTATTTCTTATTTTTCTAGTCTTAATGGCCTAGGGAAAGGCTTGTTTCATGATTTTTCACATCTGTATCAAGAGATAAACAATGCACAACCAACTGGAATGGATGGAGTGGTGCAAATAGTATTTTCATCTACCCAGCATGAGGACTTCCAAGTTGTCTGTCCTATCGAAGAAGAAATGTCCAGATCTACACATCATGAACAAAGGAGCTATTTTCTTGATTTTCCTAGCATTAAATCTTCTTCTGCCTGTTATAATAGTCATAAGTGTGTGCATGAGTCTAATTTTCTAATTATTGACGAGAATGCCATGCATATAGTAACATATTGATTTGTTTGGGCATAATAGAGCTAGTTTTGAGAGCTTCATATTTTTACCATATGACATGCTTCATATTCAAATATCTTTCCATCCCATACTTTCATGTGACCTAACACCTAGCATTAAAGGGTTGTGTGGCATTGAATATGTTTTCTTAGAGTTTAGTGTTGATAGTCCTCCTAATCTGAGTTTAGTCCTATGCATATCCATGATTCTACTAATGAGATGCTCTCTTATGTTTTACCATCAGATTTAGTTACACATAAGCATGATCAATTGAATTTCATGATTTTTATTGATGCTATTGATGCTGATCACAGTTCTTCCTTGCAGGAGTTCTATTTGGAAGGCTTTGCACAAAACTAATACACATACATTTTGGAGCCCCTCCTAATTGATCCGGAGCCCCCACCAAGGAAGAATAACTTAGGAGAACAAACTATACTGCTGAACTTTATGATTCTCATCTGAAATGAGAATTTTTATTTCAAGAGCTTGAAGAGATTTCATTACAAGGTTGTCCCTTTCCTCCCTTTACTTTCTTGAATTGCTTTTGAAATCATATTTTGAACTGGTTGTTTAGAATAAGTGTGGGGGAGGAGACTAACCCAGTAGAAAAAAATAGTAGTTAACTATTCAGAATAAGCTCCCTCTGTCTTGGTGATCCCATTTCTTGTCTCTTGCTATATTTTTTATATACATGGTTATATCTTTAGTCTGTTTGCATTGAGGACAATGCAAGAGATAAGTGTGGGGGAAAGGTGTGAGTCAATTTTACTGCCTTCAATGTCCTTTTGCTGTCTTCTTTACTGCCTCTGTTCTAGAAATTTTAAGCATGATTTTAAGTGTTGTAATCACATCTTGGTTTGTCATAGTCTTGAAACTAATCTCATGAAGTGGATTTCCATAAGTATTAAGTTCTAGGATAGTGCATCATTTTACTTTTATGAGCTGTTTTGGATAGTATTGCCTTGTTGGAAGGTAATCTTTGGGCCTTATAGTTCTATTTCTTGTGCGAGTATCACTTGTACCATATATCTTCTAGAATTTGTCTCAGATCTTGATTAAGGCCACATGTTTGCACTAGGCCTAATGTATCTGATGGAGGCATTCTATCTTTCACCTTCTCAGACCTATACACAAACCTTTAAAACTGACCCTTTGCAAAGCCACTTGGGCCATTCACTTTCCTTTCATTTATCTCAGTCCAACTCAAGTAGTATGCATGAGATTTATTCACTGAGGCGCCAAATGGCACTTAACTTTTCTGGTTTCAAATTGTTTTATGTCTGCAGTAACAACTAAAAATAGTCACTGTTTGACTTTATGTCTAGCTTGAGCAAATCCTTTAGACAGTTTGTATGAGCATTACGGAATATTTCACTGTTTTGCTTGATGAGTGTAAGCTCTGATAAAAATAAAAACATATATATATACAAAAAAAAAAGCTATGAAAAGCCAATTAGTCAATGATTTGAAAAAAAAAAAAAGAAAAGAAAGGAAGAAAGAAAAAAAGGAGACAACAGAAAAAAAAGAAAAAAAGAAAAAAAAAACAAAGAGAGCTTGCATAGATAATGTGCGTTACAGTGTTTGGACGTTTTAGTGGATTCCACATGATTGAATATATTCTCTTGTGCATTTAATATGAAAATGGTGTTGTATATGCAGAGTGAAATGTCCTATCTTTAACCCCTTAGAGTACGCATTTAATATGAAAATGGTGTTATGGTTCAAGCAGATCATGACACAAGCCCGTAGATTTAAAATTTCAACATAATTACTTAGGTTACTATTCACTGTTAACTTCCAGATTACAGGCCCACATTTAAAAATTCATAACTAATTCCATAAAAATCGTATTGGGGTGTTCTAAAATTCTACAGAAAGCTATTTCGATGCTCTTTAAGGAAAAAAAATCCAATTGGGCTTATGCTTGCCCAATTTGTACAATTTAATCAATAAATATTACTGTTCATTTCATAAAATCTGGAACTTCCAGATTTTATGCCTCAACTTTGGAAATTCATATCTCCTTGTGTACACATCTAATTGAGATGATCTATCTTTCAGTTTAAAGGTAGGAATGTGTACTATGATTTTGCCAAATCTCGTGACTTACCTCATTCGTTTGATAGGTCAAACTGGAGCTACAAACTCACTGCTCTAGGACCTACATTTTATCCCTTAACATCTCTTTACTTTAATTATTTTTATTTCTTTGGCATACATAACATGGGCATACTCTTTTCCATTCAAGCTTATACACTTTCATTCATGTCATAAATATTATAATTAATTACATGGCATCATAGGCATCCATAACATAAATTACATAATAGGAGAATTACACATTGAATAATAATATCATTCATTAATATCAATAATTCTCCACTTTCTTCTCCTTACTTCTCATGCCATTATTGCCCATTGATGATTGACCTAAATGGTTGGTTAGGGAGGGGTGAGATTTGAAAGAATCTCAGTAGCAAACAACACCATATTAATCATGCTAGATGGATGCTAATGCACTACACGCAACTTGTTTATTCTCTTGTTAATTAGTGACATATTAGCATGCTCAAAGCTAACTTCTTGATGCATGGCCATGGAGACATAATCTACTCATCATGAATAGCAATTACAGTAGCTAAAACAAGTCACAATAACATTCAAATAACATGTAGACAGCAACACACAAGCATACAACATTAAGCAATGACAATAGGTAAGTTCACTACATTGCACCTCAAGCTTTCCTCTTACTTTTCCTTTGACTCCCTTGACTTTTCAACCATGTGGGCATTTGGTTAACATCACCAAACATCTTCTTGGATGTTCCAAATGTCCTAAACATAGTCACAGTGATCATACAATCTATTAGGACCACTAGATTACATAAAGTTCAAGATCAACTTTCTTGAACCTCAACCCTTTCTCTTAGTTTTAGGGTTTTCTTTCTAACTTTTCTAACATAAATCTCATCATTTACCGTCCTTAATATCCATTTATTGTCAATTAGGACCACTTTAGATCATCTTAGATTCAAGAAGATCAAATCTGAAAATTTTGCTTCGCGGTACTGTTCACACAGAAATTCCAGAATTTTTGCTCAACTTTGAAAATTCATAATTAATTCTAGAAAAATCAAAACTAAGTGGTTCCAAGTCTCACTGAAAGCTCCTTAAGTTCTATTTAAATAAAAAATAGTTTTAGGAACCAATTCTATATTAAACAGTATCATAATTGTACAGAATTTGACACTCTTCTGAAGGTTAAACACTGTTTTCAGATTTCAAACCCTAACTTTGAAAAATCACCATAAATCGTACACATATCCATATAAAGTGGTCTACCATGGATTTAAATCTTATAGAGTATACTTTAATCATGCCAAATCTCACAGTTAGATACCAAGAGTAAATTATTCAAAATAGGTATCAAGTCAGATGTTATAACCATCATATACCTTGATCTTGAAGCTTGAATCTCGTTCCTTCTTCTTGGCCTTCACCCCTACGTTTTTCTCTCTAAATTTTGATAGAGTTTTCCCTCTACAAATGGCTGCCAAATTGCTCTTTCAAGTTGGGGTATTTATAGCCAAAACTTTGACTTGAATGAACCAAAATGCCCTTGATGGCTAATAGAAAGAGTAAGGATAATCTTGGAACTTCAAGTTAACTTTTACATCATCATTGTATCATCTTCTTGCATCATCCTTACCTCATTCTTCTAGAAAATTCCAAGTGTCATAAATGTGGTGGAGGAGAAGGGAGATTAGATCCTAGCCGTTGGATCAAAACTTAATCCTTAAGTTTCCTCCGAATTTACTTGGCCCACATTTCTCTGGCTTTCTTTATGGCCTTCAGGAGCTCAGAAAATTCTTTTGTCTATTCCGTAAATTCTCTTTAATTCTAGAGAGTATCTATGAATTTTCATAGGCCATAACACTTCCTTTAAGCCTTGCATAAAAATTCATTTACTAAAATGCCCTTTTATTGGCATAATCGGCTTTTTATTTACTAAAGTCACTCCATTGGCTTTTTGGTTATGGGTCTAATTTTATAAATTAGTACAACCTTTCAACCATTTAATCTCATTTTTGTATACATTTTGAGGTCTCTTACTATTTCAAATAATTACCTCAAACGGTATACTTTTTACTGGCCATAACCTCATAAATTCTATTTAAGCTATCTCAGAGGTATTTTCGTCTTTTCTCTTCACAAAAGAGCCTTAGAATATTATTTTCCATTTTTTGGAATTTTCTTGGAATTCTCTGTATACTCTTCCATTTTTACCCCTGTTGGTCACAACTTTCTGAAAGTCCCTGCTTGGACTTAACTTCATACAATCCTCTCTTTGAGATTTCTAACTTAATCTTTGGCCTGTATCTAGCCTCTTTTCTCTCTCTGGGCCTTTGAGACTTTGCTGGAGCCTCTAGCCTTGATTACACTTTAGCCCCTTAAAATTTTCACTTTGCAATGTAGTCCCTAAAACTGCTTTAACTTCCTTTCTCGTCTTTAGGACCTCTGCTAATAGGGGTCTGTTAGCTTATCCAATTCAGGCTATCTGTGGTACTTTTAGGCCCAAAAGTTGGGATGTTACACAGAGAGGGAATAAGATGCTAATTTGATTGTTTCAAATATTTCACATTCATGCATAGTACCTTGAGGGGCACATTCTCTACTTTCTCATGTTCATTTGGCCCTTACCATTATTACAACCTTTAAAAGGTCCTCTTGATACATTAGTTCTTATGCTATTGGGTGGTGGAGATATTAGAACTTTGACAAGCTTATGGTAAGGTTGTGGACAAATAGATGGGAGAGAAATGAACCCTTTTCATAAGTGAGTTGAGTAAAACACAAAAAACCTTGTGTGACTGTCTGAATTCAGTTTATTTGAGTTAAATCGTGCACCATTTGTTGTTTTTATTGGTTATGGTATATTCACAGACTAATGTAAAAGGATTATGATAGATTCAATATGATCGCTATTGCTATGATCTTGCTTGACTCTTCATTCATTTTCCTTTGTCCCAGGAGTGCCCAAGCTTAAGTATGGGGAAATTTGATAAGTCCATATTTTGTATAAAATAAACACATCAAATCCTAGGTTTTTGGTACCTTAAGTGAGGTAAGTAGACCTAATTAGAAGTTATTTATGCTTAGGAGTGATTTTATGAGTTACTTATTAATTTGGCTTATTCAAACACTTCCTAAATCCTTTAGTGCCTTATTATTTTAATTACATTCCATCTGGATTTAACCTATAGGACATAATATTTGGAAATTAGAAGAATGACAAATAAGGACCTGAGTAATCAAAACTCACTGTTTTGATGTAGTATTCAGAGGAGGGGATTCAAGACCACTTGGATGACTCACTTTAGATCATCACCATTCCATTACTTCCCACTCCTTCCCATCTTGGATTCCATCTCCTTTCTTCTACACACACCGTCACCATTCTTTCCATCTCCAATTCAGACCTCCATCATCTTCCATTATTTTTTTTTCTCTGCACCTCGAGTTCAACTCTCTCTCTCTTATTCCCAACTTCTTCTCCCCTTTCATCTCAGATTCGATTTCATTCTCTAATTCTTTTCACTTCAGATTCTCTACCAACCCACAACCTCTAGATTTCATCTTCCTTCTTCATTGTTGCAATGGATGATCCTTCGTTGGAGCTTGGTGAAGCAATTTGAGATGCTATGAGCAGCTGAACTTTCACTTTTATAAGAGGTATGACCGAACCAGAGCCTCTATGCTGATAGGGGAGTTTATCTTCTATTTATGTTCATGGTTGATTGTCTAGTTGTACTTTTGACTATGATTTTAGGTTGAAATTGAATTGTTTCTGCAAGATATAATGTATTCAGATTACAATTTGGATTTATTGACGGTGTATTCCTTGAGTATAAGTAGGTTAGATTGGATTCTTAGGTCTAGTTTGACTGAGATTTCGATTTGGCTGAATGATATATGGTAGATATCAGTTGATTCTATCTTGGGAGTTTTCAATTTATCTGATTGCTATTTGATTCATTATACTGACTGCAAGTAACTCTTAACTCCGTTATCTTTTTAGTCTATGGAGGTCTGGTCACCACTCTTAGGAAGAATATTATCATCACTGTATTTCGCTTATTCCTACATTCCTGCCACTATCATTAATCACTCATCTCAAACCAGAAAATTAATATAAAAAGTAGAATAGATAGTTAAATCAATTAGATTTAATCAGATCACTTCTATTGTTAATAATTCGCAAAGGCATTTAATTAACAAAAATCTTGAATAACAAGCCTCTTTGTGAATCGACCTAGGGTTGAGCCACTACACTTCTAAGTTTAATTCTAGTATCTTTGAGATCCCCTAACGACAAGGCTTATCATCTTGCTACTAGGATTTCGTTGAAATCTCATCCCCCATATGTAAACTAACATTTTAGGGACTGAATCATCAAATGGGAGGCTGTAAATCCAAGGATTAATATGGTGATGAACCATGAGGAAATATTTATATTTGGTTATGTATAAGTATGTATGGTTGGTGCTGTAATCCCTAAGCAGGATGCCAAATTAGAGCCATATTTTTATTAATATTCTGAAAGAATTTCTTTACAAAATTTGGTATGCTTAAAGTTCACATCATGAGCTTCAAATCAATAGGTAGCACGTTAAAAATGCCAACTATACAATTTTTAATGATTTTTCAAAATTAAGGTCTAGAATCTGAAAAAAGAGTTTTTGCCAAAAAGACAGAGGTGACTTTCACAAAAACCTGATACTTTTGTAAATGGAATTGGTTCACAAGATTATTTTTTTCTGAAAGATCATTCACAGAGCTTTCTATAGAATCTTGAACTACTCCATTTTTATTTTTCTAGATTAAGTTATGAATTTCCGAAATTGGACCAGAAAACTAGATTTTTACCCGATGAACAGCAAAAATCTAACAATCAGCGTTTTTCATGGATTTTTGAGTCCAAGACCATCCAATGTGGTCTAAAATGGTTCTAATTGAACTCTAAGTTGCTCTAGTAGTAAGGTGTTAACCTAGTCGGAACACCTTAGATCATGGTTATTTCAAGTGGTTTGGTGTTATATTTGAAAGATTTCATTGTTAGGTTTCTAGAGATATGCTTTAGCTGAAACATCCTACCTTTAGCCCCTCAAAGCACGCATTTGTAAGCATTATGGTTCAAGCAGATCATGACACAAGCCCGTGGATTTAAAATTTCAACATAATTACTCAGGTTACTATTCATTGTTAAATTTCTAGATTACAGGTCCAACTTCAAACATTTATAACTAATTCCATAAAAAAGCGTATTGAGGTGTTCTAAAATTTTACAGAAAGCTATTTTGATGATCTTTAAGGGAAAAATATCCAATTGGACTTATCCTTGCCCAATTCGTACAGTTTAATTAATAAATGTTACTGTTTATTTCGTAAAATCTAGAACTTCCAGATTCTGTGCTTCAACTTTCGAAATTCGTCTCTCTTTGTGTACACATCCAATTGAGGTGATATACCTCTCATTTTAAAGCTTGGGATGTGTACTATGAGCCTGTGAAATCTTGTGACTTAACGCATTCGTTTGATAGGTCAAACCGGAGCTACAAACTCACTGCTTCAGGACCTCGTTTTATCCCTTAACATCTTTTTACTTTAATTCTTTTTACTTCTTTGGCATACATAACATGGGATTAATCTTTCCCATTCATGCTCATAAACTTTCATTCATGCCAAAAATATTATAATTAATTACATGGCATCATTGGCATCCACAACATAAATTACATAGTAGGAGAATTACACATTGAATGATAATATCATTCATTAACATGAACAATTCTCCACTTTCTTCTCCTTGCTTTGAATGCCATTATTGTCCATTCATGATTGACCTAAATGGTTGGTTAGGGGGGTGAGATTCAGAGGAATCTTAGTAGCAAAAAATACCATATTAATCATGCTAGATGGATGCTCATGCACTACACGTAACTTGTTTATTCTCTTGTTAATTAGTGACATATTAGCATGCTCAAAGCTAACTTCTTGATGCATGGCCATGGAGATATAATCTACTCATCATGAATAGCAATTATAGCAGCTAAAACATGTCACAATAACATTCAATAACATGTACACGGCAACACACAAGCATACAACATCAAGCAATGACAATAGGTAAGTTCACTACCTTGCCTCTCAAGCTTTCCTCTTACTTTTCCTTTGACTCCCTTGACTTTCCAGCCATGTGGGCATTCGGTCAACATCACCAAACATCCTCTTTGATGTTCCAAAGGTCCTAAATATAGTCATATAGATCATACAATCTATTAGGACCACTAGATTACATAATATTCAAAACTAGCTCTCTTGAACCTCAACCCTTTCTCTTGCTTTTAGGGTTTTCTTTCTAGCTTTTCTAACATAAATCTTATCATTTCCCATCCTTAAGATCCATTTCTTGTCAATTAGGACCACTTTAGATGGCCTTAGATTCAAGAAGATCAAATCTGAAAATTATGCCTTGCGAGTACTGTTCACGCAGAAAACCCAGAATTTTTGCTCAAATTTGAAAATTCATAATTAATTCTAGAAAAATCAAAATTGAGTGGTTCCAAGTCTCAATGAAAGTTCCTTAAGTTAACTTTACACGAAAAATCATTTCAAGAGCCAATTCTATTCTAAACAGTACCGAAATTGTACGGAACTCGACATTCTTCCAAAGGTTGAACACTGTTTCCAGATTTCAAACCCTAACTTTGAAAAATCACCATAAATCGTACACATATCTAAATGAAGTGTTATACCCATGAATTTAAAGCTTACAGAGTGTACTTTAAGCATGCCAAATTTTAGAATCAGATACAAAGAGTAACTAATTCGAAATAGGCATCAAATCAGATGCTACAACCATCACATACCTTGATCTTGAAGCTTGAACTTAGGTAGACTTTCTCTGACTAGAAATAGCTCTTTCTCTCTCTAAATGCAAGAGCGGTAGAGTTTCCCCTATGGTTCCTGGCTTGGCCAAAAATGTGAGGGGAGGGAATGCTTATTTATAGCCAAAAATTTGGCTTGAATGGACCAAAATGCCCTTGGTGGCTAATAGAAAGGGTAAGGGCAATTTTGGAACTTCAAGTTGACTTTTACATCATCATTGCATCATCCTTACCTCATCCTTCTAGAAGATGCCAAGTTTCATAAAAGTGGGGGAGGAGAAGGGACATTAAATCCTAGCCGTTGGATTAAGCTTGTTTCCTAAGTTTCCTCCGAATTTACTTGGCTCACATTTCTCCGGCTTTCTTTATGGCCTTTCGAAACTCAAAAAATTCTTCTGTCTACTTCATAAATTCCCTTTAATTCTAGAGAATATCTATAAATTTTCTTAGGCCATAACACTTCCTTTAAGCCTTGCATAAAATTCATTTACCAAAATCCCCTTTTATCGGCATAATCAGCTTTTTAATTTATTAAAGCCATTCCACTGGCCTTTTGGTTGCAGGACTAATTTTATAAATTATTCCAACCTTTCAAACATTTAACCTTATTTTTTGTATATTTTTGAGGTCTCTTGCTATTTTAAATAATTACCTCAAACAGTATACTTTTTACCGGCCATAACCTCATAAATTCCATTTAAGCTGCCTCAGGGGTATTTTCATCTTTTCTCTTTACAGAAGAACCTTAGAATATTATTTCCATTTTCTAGGATTTTCTTGGAATTCTTTGTATACTCTTCCATTTTTACCCTTGCTGGTCATAACTTTAGGAATTTACGCTTTAGTCCCTGCTTGGACTTAACTTCATACAATCTCTCTTTGAGGTTTCTAGCTTAACCCTTGGCCTATAACTAGCCTCTTTTCTCTTTTTGGGCCTTTGAGACTTTACTAAAGCCTCTAACTTGATTATACTTGAGCCCCTAAAAACTTTTACTTTACAGTTTAGTCCCTAAACTGCTTTAACTTCCTTTCTAGTCTTTGGGACCTCTGCTAATAGGGGTCTGGTAGCTGATCCAATTCAGGCTATTTCTAGTACTTTTAGGTCTAAAAGTTTAGATGTTACAATTCTCCCCCTCTCAAAAGAATTTCGTCCTCGAAATTCCGAGTCAACCCTCTATTCTTACCTTTAATGAGAGGTTAACTGAGGAAAATATCCCAACTTATATTTAACTCTGACCTCTTCAACTTTTCTTTATACCTCATTTCTGGGTTTTAACCCTAGACTTCATACTTACATAACTTGTTGTTTTATACTTCTCCCTCATTTACATGAGCACGGCCTTTGCTTTTAAGCATTTTGTCCCCACTGCTCACATTCTTCCTATACTTTAGGCTCATCCTTTCATAATAATACCATGATAGTATACTTGTCTTCTTGGTATTTTACTGTACCATGGCATTTTGGGTTCTCTTAATATGGCCTTTATCTATTCTTTATTGTATACCTTGCCATTCCTCTTTACTTTAAGGGCATATCATAGTTCTCCTATGATAGCTAATGTTAAAGTGCTTTATAATGATGCATGTTGATATTTTGGTTGATTGATTTTGCTACTGGGATTTCATTAAAATCTCATGCCCCATATGTAACCTAACATTTTAGTGCAGGATCACAAAAAGAAAGCTGCAAATTCAAGGGTAATTGTAGTGGTAATCCATGAGGAAACAATTATAAGTTAGTTATGTGACTGTATGATGATGGGATGCTGTAACCGTAAGCAGGATGCCAACTTGGAGCTATGTTTTTATTAAGTTTTTGAACGAATTTCTTTACAAAATTTGGTGTTTTTAAAGTTCACGTCATTAGCTTCAAATCAATAGGTAGTATGTTAAAAATGAACAACTATATGATTTTTGGTGATTTTTCAAATTTAAGGTCTAAAATCTGAAAAAAAGTGTTTTTAACAAAATGATAGTGTTAGCTTTCATAAAAATCTGGGACTTTCTCACAAGGAATTATTTCCAAGATTATTTTTTCTTGAAAGAGCATTCAAAGAGCTTTTCATAGAATTTCAAACCACTCCATTTTGATTTTTCTAGATTGAGTTATAATTTTTTTGAAGTTGGATCAGAAAAACTGAATTTTTACCAAATAAATAGTAAAAATTCAAAAAGTAGCGTCCTCAATATTCTAAATGAGATTTTTGAGCCCAAGACCATCTAGTGTGGTCTAAAATGATTCTGATAGAACTCTAAGTCGTTTTGGAAGTAAGGTGTAACAACTCTAGCCTTTGTAATTATTTTTTGTCAGATCCATAATTTATTTTTCTTATTTGTATCTTCCCAAAATGCCATCTTTGTCTCAAAATTAAATTCCCAATAATTAATAAAAATAAAAATTAATTTTCTTCTTTTTAGTGATTTTTTCATTTTTCAAAGGAATTAGGAAAAATCTTGGATATTTGAGGGTCTCCTTTTAATTTCATAATCTCTTATAATTCCTTGAGGTATCATAGAAATTTTCTTAGAATTTTTTTCTTCTTAAAAATATTTATTTGGAATTTTTCAAATAATACTCTTAAATTGGCCTAAATTACCCTTAAATTTCTTTGTAATTTTTCTAAGGGTTATTTAGTCATAAAACCAATTATATAATCTCATATAATTCTCTAAGGATATTATCCTTTTTTTTAATTTTCTGAGGCTTGGAAATATTTTTTTCATAATTATTTTTAACCAATTTTTCTTAATTAGTCAAATTTTCATAATTAACTTTGAAAATCATCATAATTATTTTCCACCAAAATTCTTCTATTTCTCTTTATCATTTTTGTTCTTTAATTATTTAGGAATATTTCTTATTCCTAATTACCCTATTACTGGATGTAACATTTCTCCCCCTAAATAAATTGTCCTTGAAATTTAAAGCATACCTTAGTGAAAAAGTTTAGGATACTTTTCCTTCATCTCAGTTTCCATCTCTCATGTTGCTTCCTCAGAGCAAAGACCTTTCTAGACTACTTTGACTAGTAGAATCTGCTTGTTCGTTAGCTGCTTGGCCTTTTGATTAATAATTTGCTTTGGTCTAACCTCAAAAGACAAGTTTATCTCAAAGCACAATGTCATCGTAACTTATGACATATGTCAAGTTTGGATGGTACTTCTTCAGTTGAGAGACATGAAAGATATCATGAATCTAACTCAAGTTTGGGGGAAGGGCCAACTTGTACGCTACTGGTCCAGCTTTAGACAACTGAAATGGTCCATCATACTTCGGACTTAGCTTCTTAGTTTTCAGGGATCGACCAACTCCCATTATTGGTGACACTTTAAGGAAAACATGATCAGCAACTTTGTCACATCCGGTAATATAACATTTAGGAATAGGGATATTCCTAAATATTCAAAGGCCAAAAAGGATAAGGAGGAATAGAAGATTTACGATGGAAAATAATTATTATAATTTTCCAAGTCGATTATGAAAAGTTTGACTAATTAAGAAAAATTGGTCAAGAATAATTACGGAAAAATATTTTCAAGTCTTAGAAAATTAAGAAAAACTAATGAAATGTTCCTTGAGAATTACATGGGATTATAAAATTAGTTTATGACCAAATTGCCCTTAGAGAATTACAAAGGATTAAAGGCAATTTAAAAGTTAAGTTTTATGACCAAATTGCCCTTATGATATCCCAAGGAATTATAAGAGATTATGAAATTAAAAGAAGACCCTCAAGTATCCAAGATTTTTCCCAGTTCCTTTGAAAAGTGGAAAAATCACTAAAGAGAAGGAAATTAGTTTTCCTTTTTATTTAATTATTGGAAAATTAAATTTGAGACAAAGAGGAGAATGAAAGATAAAAATGAGGAGAATAATTTATGGATCTGACAGAAAATAATTACAGAGGCTAGAGCACTGTAATTATAGAAAAGAAGTTAAACCTGGAGTAAAAGTGTACCGATAAAGTGAAAACTAGAGTCTTGCACTTTACTTGGCCCACAAGTTGCCACTTGTCAAGCCTCTAATGGATGGTAATTGAAGCTTTCCAAGTGTCAAGCATTAAGTGGAGAGGATCTTGACTTTGGAATTTAATTACATTATGATTTACTTAATTAAGAGAGAAATTTCAAGACTAAGTAGGAAGGTGACACTTGGTAACTCATTTATGATGGTAGTTAGGATATTTTGGTGCATTAATTAAGCTCTTCCTCCCCCTAAAATCTGATTAGTGTTTCTGCCAAGGCAAGAAGAGAGGGAAAAAGAGAGAGCTTAATGGAGAAATCAAGAGAAAGGGAGCAACTTTGATCGTCCAACTAAGATCCAAGGTTAGTTTTTGGTTCTAAGTTGTTCCTTGCCTTGTTTGCTTGAGTTGTATGGTTAGAATTTCTCATTCTCTCCTTTTTCTTGAGCTTGCCAAAATGTTTATTGAGTGGGAAAGGAAGTTTGGTTGTTAAATCTTGCTAGAACACTTTAAAGTATGATAGATCCTAGTGGTTACAAGTGGTTGTAGGTTATTTTTGAAGTGTTTTCTTTGTTATGTTGCAAGTGAACCATTTTGGCCAAAGCAAGAGCTGAACCCTAAGATATGTTTTTCAAAATTTTGAGGCTTCCATTGTGTTCAAAATGAAAAATGGTGTGGGGTAAACCTAAAGAACAATGTTGGAAGCCATAGAATCAAAGTTGTAATTTTTGGATAATGAACCCTTTTGGTTTGGCCAAGATAAAACTAGAAGAAGGGATTTTATTTTGTGAAATCCAAGTAGATAATTGGAATCTACATGAAAAATCATGTCAGAATGAGTTAAGAGGGAATTTTTAGGATTTATGGAAACCAACTCTAAAATTTAAAGAACAAAGGTAGAAGCTTTAAGGGACAAAGGTTGTCCTTGAGTTATGTTGTTGATTTTTATGTGGAATGGTTGATGATTCTTGCTTCCCTTTTTATAGATTACCATGTTAGGGTTTCGCATTTGTGGAAGCAAGAAAGAAGAACAAGAAAATCAAAGAGCATTGGATCAATGTAGTAAGATTTAATTAACCTTAATGTTGAGTATTGCATTGATTGCTATGCAATTTCATGTGCTATTATATGGTTGAGCCAAATGATGATGATGATTGTGTAGCTATACTCCTTGCTTTATGTGCCTTGGCTATTACATGTTAGAGTGCTACATGTATGAGATAAAGTAGTTCCCTATTAATAGCAAAAGGTTGGAATGCTTGTAATTGATGCATGTTGATGTTTTGGTTGATTGATCTTGCTACTGGGATTTCATTGAAATATCATCCCCCATATGTAACCTAATATTTTAGGGACTGAATCATCAAAAGGGAGGCTGTAAATCCAAGGATAAATATGGTGATGAGCCATGAGGAAATATTTATATTTGGTTAGGCATAAGCATGTATGGTTGGAGCTGTAATCCCTAAGCAGGACACCAATTAGAGCCACGTTTTATTAAGTTACTGAATGAATTTCTACACAAAATTTGATATGCTTAAAGTTGACGTCATGAGCTTTAAATTGATAGGTAGCACGTTAAGAATATGAAAAAATGATTTTTGCCAAATGGCGAGAGATGACTTTCACAAAGACCTGACACTTTCTCAAATAGAATTGGTTCATAAGATTATTTTTGAAAGAGAATTCAAAGAGATTTTTATAGAATTTTGAACCACTCCATTTTGATTTTTCTAAATTAAGTTATGAATTTTTGAAGTTGGGCCAAAAACTAGATTTTTACCTGATGAATAGTAAAAATCTGAAAATCAGCGTTTTTCATGGATTTTTGAGCCCAAGACCATCCAAGGTGGTCTAAAATGGTTTTAATTAAACCCTAAGTGGATCTAATAGTAAGGTGTAACATTTTTGGTCTTAGAGCGGAGGTTCTGGCATAGGTGAAAATCGCCTTGACTTGTCTTTGCATACACCTTGGGGCCAAAATCAAAATTAATCCAAGGATTGTACTATAGGCACAACCTCGGGTTGTTTCACTTGTGGAGCCAAAATTATGATCCTACATTAACTAAATGCCATGGTTATGCAAATTGAGCTGGAAAAGGTTGGGGGTTTTCATTGAGACTTGTAATTAAGATAAAATGCAATAGAATGTAAATGTATTTTTGGATTTTTGGGAGATTAAGATGAAGTGGAAGGAAATCAACTACTAAATCAATTAATAGAACCTCTTGAAAATGGATTCTTGGCAATCATAGTTTTCTTAAGATGTGGGAGTTTTAGAAATTCATTAGGTTTTCTTGATAACAACCTCAATAACTCATTGAGTCCAATGCTCACATTAATGAACTCATTAATGAAAACATTGTTAAGCTTCCCTAATGTGTAATTAAGAATGATTAATGCAAAAGGTTCAATGCAATAGAAAATCAACTCATCATCAAAACATGACCATGCAAGATGAAGAGAATCAATAAAGCTACAAAGAACATATATGTAACTACATATATTGAAGCATGAAATCCAACATTAGCCAATCCAACTACAAATATGAATTATCAACTAATGATTACATATTAATCAAAGTCTTTCATTAAGAATTTACAAATCCTAGACCTAGGAATTCATAAATACATAGCTAAAACTAAGATAAAACTGAAACTCCCCTTTTAAGCTCTTAGAACTCATGCTAATCATCCATCTTCGAGAGCTGGAGGAAGCCTAGCCACTCATGGTGTGCAGAAACATCCCCATTAAAGTTGACTCAGTGTTGCCCATGGATGAAGGTGACAGTGGAAGGTGAGGGATTAGGGTTTTGGTGGGAGAGATGAGAGAAGATGAAGAGAAAAACGTGGATGGTGGCTCCATATCAGTGTGTGACCTCATTCATACCGAAAATAGGGTTTCTAACCCGAATATGATGTGTCTGGGTTGGTTCATGGAAGTGGGCAAGTCAAATTTTTTCGAAATGGTCAGGTCTAAATGTGCTGATATGAGGGGTTTGCCACAGCAAAGGGTAGGTTCGCCGCGGCGAACCATGGCAGAGAGTTTCATTCTTGAAGGCAGACATTCACCATGGCGAAGGCAGAAGTGTGCCGCAGTGAACCCTAGCAGAGGCTCCTCTTTTTGCTCTTTGTGCCTTGGGTCTTCAACCTTGGCTCCAATCTCAGGTGTCCTACACTGAAAAGCAACAATTTAAGGCATCCATTGTCCTAGAAATTAATTGAATACAATTAATAACTAATTATGACGATTTTACCCTAAAAAAGACACTAACTCAATGTATGGACTCTTAACCTAAAATAAGCTCAATTATAACCAAAAGAGCCAGAAAATGCAACAAAACCATGGATGATGTAATCAAAAGATAAGAATAATTTGAGCTCAATCAAATTCCCCCACACTTAGACCTTTGTGCTCCTGGACAAAGCTCAAAAATAATTCAAAGAGATACCAGCACAAAGAGAAGCACTACCATGCTTAAAGATGAAAGCAGAAGATTAGTAAGAAATTCTCATAGGACTTGACAACAGTAAAACAAAGATATGCTAAGAAAATAAGCACAATGGACAATTAACTCAAAAGATTGATCAAAAGAGATCTATCTCACGGATAAGTGTTTCGCTCTTTAACTCACTTGTTTTGGGATTATTTCACTGTAAGTCTACTCAATCCAATTTCTACCATAGGCTTGTAATAATTCTACCTCTCCACCACAGGAAGCAAACTTTACAAATCAAGAGGACTTTTAAGGGTTAGAATTTGAATGAAGGCCAAATGAAATGAATGGAATGAGAATGAAAACAGAAATGAATACAAGCATACAAATTATTAAAACAGAATTATCCTAAACAAAAGGAGAGAAGCTACTTATTTTTATTTTATAATTTTTATATCTCAATCCTTTCTTTTCTTTGCTTTTTCTCTTTTTTTTTCTTTTTTTCTCGATTGGAGCAACTTCTTCTTCTTCTTCTTTTTTGTTCTATAATGACAAAATAATTGCATGCATGAACTCAAGATGAAGGTCCAAAGGGGTTTATAATGGTAAAATGATTTCTGTTTGGGAAGCGAGGGTTTGAAATCGAATGCCTCTATCATTTTTACAAGAATTGATTCACTAAGCTTCGATTAAGAATTAAAACAAGTTCTAGAGAAATATGAAATAAGCAGATTCACTCAATTTAATAACTTTAGGCCCAAAAATCCTTCCAACAAGGCTAAAATCTCAATTAATCAATCTCAAGGGTTAAAAACCATAGTCCTAATTTCAAAGCATATCATCATTTACTATCTGTCAAAAACATGAGAATAACTAGTCCAAGTTCAACCCTCATTTAAAAGCATGGAAAGTTTTCTAAAAGCACTAGTACAAATTGAACTTTCCATCAATTTTAAAAGGGATGTAAGAGCATAAAGAATCTAAGCCAGGAAAAATTTCTGAAGATCAGCTGAAATTGCAAAGAATTTATTATTTATTATTATTATAAAATTTTTTTTTCAAAATATTCTCTGTTTTTTTTTGGGTCGCCACGGCGAAGGCTCATAGTGAGCCAAGTCTGGAGAAAGGGCCTGCCTAGTTGGCCGCGGCGAAGTTTGGTTAAGAGCTAATATTAATGCTGACAAAAGGGGTTTTGCCGAGGCGAAATCAAATGTTTGCCGTGGCGAAAGGTGGCAGAGTGCAATATTCAGTGCAATTTTCAACTCTTTAGACAACTAAGTTCAAAATATTCACAATTCAACCAATTTATCAGTTCAAAAACACCTCAAAATCAAATAGATGCATGGATGCATGAGAATTATTTGCTAGAATCCACAATAGGTCCCTTCCCCACACTTAAACACAACATTGTCCTCAATGTTTGAACCAGTATAGGCAAACCAATCACAAAGTGAACCGGAAGTTGTGAAGTCCAATTGAAATTGAAGCACAACACATCAAATTCACAAAAAGGAGGGAGAAGGTGATAGGTTGCATGCAAAACAAAGAGGAAAAGAAAAATAGAAGTTGGGACCAATGTAAGAGTAACAGCAAAATGTAAAGGCCATCAGTAGCCAAAGAGTCAAACAACATCCAATGTAACTGATAAGTCTCATTATTTGCATACATTTCTAGCCCTAAACTCATGCTTTTGCCATCTATATTTGCATACTTTGGGCATAATTAGCTTCCTTTGTGCATAAGAGTTGGTGAGAGGAATTGTGAGGTTTTATAGGTGTTTTTGCATGTTTTTATATGATTTTATATGTGTGTACTTTTGATCCCTGCTTTGGTATGAATTTCAGGAAGTTTCAGTAGCATTTTCGCCATTCTGTCTGAGGCGCCACGGCTGATTTGGGAAGGCACTGCGGTAGATTTCCAATGGTACTCTCGGTGAAAGGCGCTGTGACGGATGGACTAAGGCGCCACGGTGGACGGAAGTTTTCATGAAGCTCAGGATCATTAATCAAAACGACGCCATACAGGACAGGCGCCGCGGCGGATTGATGGAGGAGCCGCGGCGGATGACAGAAAATTTCAGATTTAAAACCAGAATCGCGCGCTTCAGTGAGGGGGATCAGATTTCAGTTTCTCATTCATCTCCAGACATGATTTTCTTGTTCTCTCTGCCTTCTCTCAATTCCTTCTTCCATTTTCGCCAAATTCATCACTTTTCACCGATCAACCATGAATCTTTCATCAATTCTTGCTGTTTCTACCCTAATCCAGAGCATGAGTAGCTGAATTTCCAAGTTCTTCTAGCAATGAAGTTGACTTGAGTTCATAAAGCTGAACAGGGAGTCATTCAGATCTAGTTTCTACTTTCTATTCTAAGGTTCATTTGTTTCAGTTGAACAATTGTGGTTAGAATGAAGGTTGGATGATTAGATTTATGTTTCTTGGAATTTAGATCTGATTGAACATTCAGATGTGAGTTGTGTCCTTTAGTTCAGTTGAATAGAGGGTTCTCTGTTGATTTGTAAATCTGATTCGTTTTACTTGGACTGTTGTTCTGTAAATCTGAATTTTGGTTGAATACATTAACGATTCACAGTTGTGGTCATTCTTAGAGAATTGCAACTTGCTTCTCAAGTGTTTTTGTCAATTGATTTTCGTTCTCATAGATCAAAACAATGAATCTAGTAAGATAGTTGTTTCTGATCCATGTTAAGAGAGATTTGAGCAGTAGCTGAATCTATCCATTTAATTGACATTAAGAGACTCCAAATTATAAGATTGAACAAGGAAGGTTGGATAAATTGCTAGGGGAACTACTATCTCTTATCTGAATCTTCTTTTTCCTTTTACCTTTCATTAGATTTGTTTCTTGTTTCAATTTCTCTTTTCTTAACTCAAGCTTTCATCTTGGTAATTTGATAATTAAAAGTGAATTGTTAAGAATTGAAATACAACTTAAGGCTCCTTGAGAAGAATGACCTAGGTAGTGCCTCACTTGCTGCATTTCCCTAGTAAAACTTTGATTACCTAGCGACAAGGTCTATTAAATTGGCACCGTTGCCGGGAAACCTTACTTGTTGAGGTTCTAAGCAATTCACTGGTGTGCCAAGAAAAATTTTAATATTTGAAAACCCAAAACTTCAGAAAAAGTAGCTTTAGTGTTTTTGAGTTGTGTTGCATTTTCACTCTTGTGCTTTGTTGTTGAGTAGTTCCCCTTATTGCTGTGTTCCAAATTCATTCCATAGGTTGTCAAGGAGTTAACACAATTTGGTAGGCTGTGAATTGTTTTAATCCTTGCTGTAGCAACCTTTTTCCTTTAATTGTTCTTCCATTAAACCTAATGATGGTTGGTTGTTTTTGTGCTTTTGAGATATTTTTCTTGTTGACAAATTAATACCATTGTGTTAAAGGTTCAATTTGCAGGAGTGAAGGTGTGAATAGTGTCAGAAGCTGCGGCAGAATTTGTCCACCTGGTTTATCAGTACCAGGCGCCGCACGGATATCACTAGGCGCTGCAGCGCCTTTCATAGAATCAATTCTGCAACAAGCGCCGCGGTGGATTTCACCGGGCGCCGCAGCGCCTGTCCATTTTTAGCTCGGCAGACGTCTCTGTAATAGAGGCCGCGGCGGATCTGAGAAAGGGCCGAGGCGGATTTACAGGATCCCCTCTTAACTTTTTGTCTTTTCTCTGACTTCTTTCTTTTGTCTAATTGCTTTTTCACATTTATTTTATTAGTCTATTCTCTTGTTCTTTAGTTGCATGTCCCAGGATAAGGCTCTTATACCTTTTGATTGGGAAATCAATAGAACTCTTAGGCAAATCAAGAAAACCAAACAAATAGCTGAGTCTAGTAAGCAACCTATAGTGAGTGAACCTTCTCCTCAAGTTGAAACTTGCTCTTCCTCAGAATCTGAATCTACTTTAGGAGGGTTTATAGACAATCATTTTGTGATGGATCAAAATAATAACAATGCTCAAATTGAGAGAGGTGATACTACAAATAGACCTCAAAATGAAAGGCAAGCTGAAAATGTTCTCCATAATCCTAATCCTCAATTGAATAGAGATGAGGAGAATAGGAGCATTAGAGAAATTAATAACTCAAGTGTGAACTGTGATCCATGTGGTTTTTATAACTTTGAAGCTGATTTTGAACTTAAAGGTACCTTGATTAACACCTTACCAAGATTCCTTGGTCTTGCAGGGGATGATCCATATAGACACCTTCAGAATATGCATGCGGTTTGTTCTTCTATGAAGCCCTATGGTGCTCAATTGGAGGATGTGCTAAGGAGAGCTTTCCACTTCACATTAGAGGGAAATGCCAAAGAATGGTTGCAAAGTTTACCTCAACACTTCACAACACTCACATGGGAACAACTAAAAAAGGCCTTTTTAGAGAAATACTTTCCTGCATCAAGAACATCTAAATTGATGAAGGCTATCTATGGAGTTCAACAAGATAGTAGAGAGACCTTGTATGAGTATTGGACAAGATTTCTAGCTATGCTTTCTAAATGTCCAAATCATCAAATCAACAAGTCTAATCTAGTCCAGTATTTCTATGAGGGTTTACTATCTCATCACAAGAACACAATAGATGCTGCAGCCCATGGTTCATTGTTTGATTTGACTCCTCACAATGCTTGGGAATTATTGGAGAAGATGGCTAACTACAATCAACAATTCAACACAAGGGATAACCAATATGTCAATGAAATTTCGAGGTCAAATCCTACTAACTTTGACTCTCAATTTGCTGTCTTATCAGAAAGGATGGATAAGAGAATGACTAGGATGGAGCAACTCTTGTCAACTAAACAATGTGGTGCTATGGGAACATCTCAAGCCTTGGTAGCTCCCTCTTGTGACTCCTGTGGTTCCATGATGCATTGGACTGAATCTTGCCCTTCTCAATTTGAAGAAGTGTCAGCCATGTATCAACAAAGATTCGGTCAATATCAGCAAAGGAATCCTTTCTCCAACACTTATAATGAAGGATGGAAGGATCATCCTAATTTTAGATGGGGAGGAGGAGAGAACAACAAGGAGAGATTCATGCAGAATAAATTCCAGCAACATCAACATTCAGAACAAGCTATGGTTCCTTCCCAAGCTACTCAAGAAGTTGGTAATTCAAGGAATGATGACATGTCCCTCTTGTTGAAAAGCATGAACAGTATGAACGCTAATCTTAGTGCTATGGCATCTCAAATGGACAGAATTAATAAGCATACCACTGCATCTGATGCAAGAATGGCTGCTATAGAGAATAGGGTTGAACAATGGGAGACTAAGACTGCAAACCTGGCTAACTTTGTTACCCAAATTTTAGATAATCTCAGCAGTTTTAAAGCAAAAACAAGTGGAGCTTTGCCTTCCAATACTGTGATTAATCCCAAGTCATTGAATGCCATAAATTTGAGAAGTGGAAGAAAGGTGACATTCAATGAAAATGATGAAGAATCCCACTTGGAGGAAGATCATTGCACTAAAAGAAGCTCTGTCTAGAAAAAGACATCACCAACTGTGGAATCTGAAAGCTTAAGAGAGAAGCAACTTCTGCAAGAAAGAAAGGAAGCTGAATTTAGAAGTGTAGCTACTGAAGGTTGCACAAATGAAGCAAGCTCTTTAATTTAGGACAATGAAGGCATCCATGAAGCACCATTAGGAGAGGACTTGGGGCAATCTTCTTCAAGAATTTCAGATCCTAACTAGGACAATGGAAAGATTGAGCAAGAGAAAGTTGAAGATTCTCACAAGAGCAATAAACCGGGAAGTCAAGGTAAGGAGGTAAGCTTGAAAGATCTACCTTTTCCTAGAGCCTTTATGTTTAGGCAAAAGGTTGCAAAAGAAAAATAGAATAAAGAGGTATTAGATTTCTTTAGTAAAGTAGAAATTAATATTCCTTTGCTAGATTTGTTGAAGAAAGTGCCTGAATATGCAAAATTCTTAAAAGACATTTGCACTAACAAAAGAAAGTTTAAAACTAATGAATTAGTGTAAGTTGGCCCTAATGTTTCAGCCCTTTTTAAAGCTCAATTACCTGTGAAATGCCAAGATCCAGGAGCTTTCTCCATTCCTTGTCAAATTGGTAAGTTTCATATCTCTAAAGCTTTGCTAGATTTGGGTGCTGCTATTAATGTGATGCCAAGTTCTGTTTACTATGCTTTGGGAGTTGAAATCATGAAACCTACAAGTGTCTTAGTGCAACTAGCTGATAAGTCTATTAGGAATCCCAAGGGAATCTTAGAAGACATTTTGGTTCAAGTAAAAGACCTTGTATTCCCTGCTGATTTTTACGTGTTAGATATGACTAATGAGGCCATAAGTGAAAGCATATTGATTTTGGGTAGACCATTTCTAAGAACCGCCAACACTATGATTTGCATGAAGATGGGATTATAAAAATGGAATTTGGTGGTCAAGAAATTCAATTTAACATGTATGAGATGATGAAACATCCACATGAGGATTATTCTCTGCTGGGGCTTAATATGATTGGTGTGTCACTTGAAAATGAGTGTGAAGCTATTTTTGAGCATGATAGCAATGATGATACTGAAGATTCTTTCGTCTCCTTCTCCTCCATATATTCTCCTTCATCTTCTTTTTCTTCACACCTTGATGATGCGCCTAGTATTGATTCTAAAATTGATGGCTGGCTTTCCACTTGGAGTGAGTTGTCTTCAGTTTCATCCATTAAGTCTTCTATTGATGCTAATTCCACACTGTCAAGTGATGAACAACTTGCAAAAAGATTGCTTGTAGATTTCTCAACAGCACAAGAGAGTGAATCAACTCCTATATAAGGAAGGGAGGGTGAAAGGCACAAGACTCACGATTGCAAGGCCAACCCAATTCTCATGGATGAACCCCCATTCAAGGAGTATGCAGCTAAACCTTCTAAACAACAGGATTTGTCTTTAAATTCTTATCACATTTTGTATTCCAATCCTATTTACAAGTCACTTGAGCTTAATTTCTTTAACTATGCAGAACTGGAACACTTCTTGGGAATTATGTGAAGTGTAGCTACTCCTAACCCTAGGAGATTAAGCATGACACCAACCAAATTTGCTGAAATATGCAGCATAGGGAGTGCACTTTTGCAATCTAATTTTACTTGTGAAATTGGAATTCCTCAAGATTATTCTGCATCTAACTTTGAGTTTTCACATGGATTTACAAATGTTTTAAATGCATTGTTGCAGGGACCAACTAAGGAGAGTTACTCACATGAGGATGAATGTACAACTGCAATTTTTGGTATTGAAGCTTTGAAGCAATCTGGAAATAATTGCACTACCTTGGAGCTCAAGAAACTGATACCCTCAATAGTTCAACCTCCTGAATTGGAGCTTAAACCCTTGCCATCAACACTGAAGTATGCATTTTTAGCTGAAAATGAAAGACTACCGGTGATAATCTCTAACTCTTTAACTGATCTTGAAGAATCTCAGTTACTTGCTATTTTGAAAAGGTATAAAAGTGCAATTGGATGGTCTCTAGTAGATATTCCTGGTATTAATGCTTCAATTTGCACTCATAGAATATTGTTAAATGACAATGCAAAGCCCATAAGGCAACCTCAAAGAAGACTTAACCCACTCATACTCAATGTTGTTAAAAAGGAAGTAACAAAGCTGCTTAGTACTGGTATCATATACCCTATTTTAGATAGTGAATGAAAAAAATGAATTAATCCCCACTAGAATCCAGAATTCTTAGCGTGTTTGCATTGATTATAGGAAGCTTAATGATTCTACAAGAAAAGATCATTTTCCCCTACCCTTTATAGATCAAATGCTTGAAAGATTAGCTTGTAAATCTCACTGTTGTTTCCTTGATGGTTTCAGTGGCTATTTTCAGGTTCCCATTGCACCTCAAGATCAAGAGAAGACTACATTCACTTGTCCTTTTGGCACATTTGAATATAGAAGAATGCCATTTAGACTTTGCAATGTGTAACACCTTACGTTTACGACCTTATGTTGTGCCAAGTTAAGACATTCGGAAGCGCAATCTAAGGTTACCGGGTTGAAAAACCTGAATTTGAAAATTTCTTTTCCCGCATTACTATTCACCGTAACCTTAAACTTGGCATAACTTTGAAAAATCATAACTAATTCTAGAAAAATCGAAACGAGGTCGTTCCAAGTCTCACTCGAAGCTCTTAACATCATCTATCAAGGAAAAATGACCTCAGGTTCCGCTTTAATCAGAAACGCATTCGTTTTCAATTTCGAAAAGTACTGTTCATTTGGTCATTTTTCTATTTTCCAGGATTTTTGCCTAACTTCGGAAAGGCATAACTTCTTACACAAAACTCCGATTGGGACGCTTTACCACTCATTTTAAAGGGAAAAATAAGATCTATTTGCATACCAAATTTCAGGGAAAAAGTCAACCATTTGACCAGGGTCTTCGTTGGTCAAAGTTTGGTCAAATCTAGACCATTTTTATCCCCTTTTTCACTAATTTTGTCAGCATTTCGTTTTTCACTATAATCATACCATAATCACTTATAAAGCTACTCGATCATTAATATACATTCCAAAAAGGGTATCATATCATGTATTTATGAACATAGTATGCTTACATGGCTTGAAAGAGAAAGGTTCAAAACCGTATAATACATTACATAATTCATAACTTCTTCAAGCCATGACTATTTCCTTTCCTTTCTCCTTAGCAGTAGTGGCACCTAGGATATCATGTTATAGGAGGAATGAGATTTCATAGAAATCCCAGTAGCATTGAACATACAACCATCAAGTCAACATGCATAAGATGTCATGCTACATGCAGTAAGATAACATTTCTAGTCTTTATGCCATGCTATAATCATTCTGTATCCATGTCATCATATCATGGAGCATATAATCATTCTGGTCAAAACTCAATCATGCAAGAGCCAAGGCATACATTGCAAGGAGTTCACATCATCTGTACATAACATTCTCATGGCACATAAACACACATAGCAGATACATCAAATGCAGATCAACAAAATAATTGCAGTTCACGCTACCTCAATTCCTTGCTTAACGTTTCCTCCTTGATCCCTTGCTGGAGATCCTCCTAGGTTTCCAGGAGAGTTGCCTATCAACCATACAGTAAGGGTATGGTAAATTCCATATCCAGTATACCATTCTTTCTCAATATAATGCTACCCTTGTATCTTTCAATTTATAATTTCTGTATACCTTTCCTAAACCTTTGACCTTGGTTTGACCAAGCCTTAATCCTCAATTAAGGTCTTGGAATTCTTCCTTAACCCATGATTAATCATGCTTCCTTGGTTAATCACTAACCCTTAGTCCTTAATCCAATACTTAATTAAGGTCCTCAAGTCACATAGTCATAATCCTTTAAGATTAAATCACTAATCCCTTTTTGGATTAACCATTAATCATTCTCTAATCAACATGATTAACCATTATTCATTCCTTAATTAACATGATTAATCATTTTCTAATCAATATGATTAATCATTAATCATTCTCTAATCAATATGATTAAGCTTTAATCAATACTTAATCAACATGATTACCCATAATTAATCATCCTTCAATTATCATAACTAATCACTAATTAATTAGGGTAGCTAACCTTAATCACTTACTAATCCTTAATCAAATAACATAATTAATCTTAGCTATCACTAAACCATAATTAATCAAGGTAATTAATCCTAATCTTCCTCAAATAAATAATCAACTAAAAATAATTAACACTTAGGGAGATAAACATACCTTAATTAGCGCTTAATCGGCGATTAGAGGTGATTAAGCTTGCTGTCTCTCTTTCTCTCTCTTCTTTCTTCCTTTCTCTCTCCTAGAACTCAAGAACACAAAATTCTCTCCCAACAAACACCTCTTGGCCGAATTCTTCATGAAAGGGGGGGGTATTTATAGGCCTTGATATTTCAAAATGCCGAAAATGCCCTTCGGGAAAAAGATGCGATCTCGGCCGTCATTTTTTTCTACTTTACACGTGGACAAATCTTAGGGCACTCACCATAAGAAAGTGACACATGTAGGGACACCTAATCACCATGTGATTTTCATGTGGAAAATAAATATTATTTTATTATTTTGTCTCTTATTTCCCTTTATGCCCTTGAACAATTTGGAAAATTCCAACTTTGTCCTCTCCTTCTAATTTTGGCCGAATTATTGCTCTTAATATTGGAAAAATATGACTCATCCAATAATCAGTGCAATCCACTGATTATTTGTGTATTTCCGGTCCGATTTTCCAACAATCCTGTCCAATTTACTGTCACAAAATTTCGATTTCAACACCTCATTAAATTCCCCTCATTCCAAGGGTAATCCATGATTTTTCTCAAGTTCTATCTCCCTCTATAATTTTCTAAATTTTATTCTGTCAAAAATCACTATTCTACCGATAATAATTCGGTAATAAATATCCTTTAAGCTAACCTTTGTACATCCAAAGGTGGGAAATAATTTTATAAATTAGGATAATATGTCACATAATTTATCCATATTTTTCCTTGAATTTTTGAGGCCTCTATATATTTTAAATAATGGAAATTG
Organism: Neltuma alba; assembly: GCF_004799145.2. NCBI lineage: Eukaryota > Viridiplantae > Streptophyta > Magnoliopsida > Fabales > Fabaceae > Neltuma > Neltuma alba. The sequence goes on along the minus strand of NW_021632198.1, from coordinate 22,599 downwards.
GCTAATTTTCCTTAATTAACCAAAAATTCCAATAATTACAAATAATTTCCTGATAAATTATTTTTAATCTCATATTCATCTTCTAAGCCTCAAACATTATTCTGTACCCTCCTTTCTATTTTTCATGATTTTCTGGGAATTTTTCAGGAAATTTGGACATTATTTCCAATACTGCCCTTTCTTAACTGATCTTTTCAGAAATGACCGTTATGTCCCTATCCTGATTTTTCCTCATAGCCTGGATCCTCTACCAGTCTACTATACTACTTGGCCTTAGTCAGTCACAAATCATTCATCAGTTAGAATAAAATTATCAGGGTGTGACATTTCTTCCCCCCTAAAAATAAATTTCGTCCTCGAAATTTTAACACATACCTTATGTGAAGAGCTCTGGATACTTGCTCCTCATCTCGTCCTCCTTTTCCCACGTGGCCTCTTCTTGATTTAGATCTTTCCAAATCACTTTGACCAAAGGGATTCCTTTGTTCCTCAGCTGCTTGACTTTCCGATCCACTATGCGTTCTGGTCTTACTTCAAATGTCAGATTGTTCTTTAGCTCAATCTGATCATATTCTAGCACATGTTCTGGATCCGGATTGTACTTCTTCAACTGGGAAACATGGAAGACGTTGTGCAACTGACTTAAGTTCGGGGGTAAGGCCAGTCGATAGGCTACAGGTCCTACCTTTGAGAGTATTTGGAATGGTCCCACATATTTAGGCGTCAGCTTTCTCGCCTTAATAGATCGTCCTACTCCGGTAGTTGGAGATACCTTCAGGAAGACATGGTCTCCAACCTCGAACTCTAACGGCTTTCTCCTACTGTCGGCGTAGCTCTTCTGTCTGCTTTGAGCCGTGAGTAGCCTCTGTTTGATCTGTTTAATCTGTTCAGAGGTACGATCTACTATATCTGGACCCCAAATTTTTCTCTCTCCGAGTTCTGCCCAACAAAGCGGGGATCTGCACTTTCTCCCGTACAATGCCTCGTATGGTGCCATCTGGATACTGGAATGGTAACTGTTGTTGTACGCGAATTCTGCCAAAGGCAGATATTCATCCCAGCTTCCTTTGAAATCCAAAACGCACGCTCTCAGCATATCTTCTAGTGTCTGTATCGTTCGTTCTGTTTGTCCGTCCGTTTGCGGATGATAAGCTGTACTGAAACTCAGTACCGTGCCCATGGCTTCTTGCACTGCTTTCCAGAATCTCGACATGAATCTTGGATCCCTGTCAGACACAATGTACTCTGGAACCCCATGTAATCTTACGATCTCTTTAATGTATAACCTCGCTAACTTCTCTGGCGAATATTTAACATTAATCGCCAAGAAATGGGCCGACTTCGTCAGTCTATCAACTATGACCCATATTGCATCGTATCCTGACGACGTACGAGGTATCCTACTATGAAGTCCATAGAGATACTATCCCATTTCCATTCAGGAATACTAAGGGGTTGTAAAATCCTGACGGCTTCTGATGTTCCGTCTTCACCTTTTGGCATGTAAGGCACTTTGTCACATACTCCGTGACATCTCGTTTCATACCAGGCCACCAAAATAATGACTTGATGTCTTGATACATCTTGGTCATTCCTGGATGAATCGTATATTTGCTTTTATGTGCCTCATCTAGGATTTGCTTCCTGAGATCATCTACAGGAGGAACATACGATCTTCCTCTGAATTCTATTACTCCCTCTGTTGAGATCTCGAAATCTTTTGCCTCATTGCTCAAGACTTTAGCTCGAAGGGTCTTTGCTAACGGATCTCCTCTTTGAGCTTCTTTGATTTGTCTTATCACATCAACAGTTGTTCTCTGCACTAATGGCTCATTAGCCACATCATCTGCTGTTAACTGCATGTGATAAATAGGACCCCAATCTCTTATATCTTCTAACAGATCACCCTCTTTGATCATGAGGGTAGCTACTTGCACCACTTTTCTGCTCAAAGCATCAGCCACTACATTGGCTTTTCCCGGATGATACTTGATCTGATAGTCATAATCTTTCAACAACTCCATCCATCTCCTCTGTCTCATGTTAAGTTCTTTCTGGTCTTGCAGGTACTTGAGACTCTTGTGATCACAGAACAATTCTATAGTTGCCCCATACAAATAATGCCTCCATATCTTCAAGGCATACACTATCGCTGCAAGCTCCAGGTCATGAGTGGGGTAATTTTCTTCGTGAGGTTTTAATTGGCGCGAGGCGTAGGCAACAACTCTTCCCTGCTGCATCAGTACACATCCCAATCCCTGTTTGCTAGCATCTGTGTACACTACATATGGTAGTGTTGGATCGGGGATAACTAGTACTGGGGTAGAGGTTAGCCTTCGCTTCAGCTCTTGAAAACTTGCCTCACATTTCTCGTCCCACAAGAACTGCTGGTTCTTCCTGGTTAGCTTTGTCAGCGCTTGGGCAATTCTAGAAAAGTCCTGGATAAATCTCCTATAGTAACCTGCCAGCCCTAAGAAACTTCGTATCTCTGTCACTGTCTTAGGCTGCTCCCAGTTCAGTACTGATTCAACTTTACTGGGATCTACGGCCACACCTTCATGGTTAATCACATGGCCTAGGAATTTAACTTCCTTTAACCAAAACTCACATTTACTGAGCTTGGCGTAGAGTTGTTTCTCCTTCAGTGTACTCAGCACAATTCTCAAGTGCTGCTCATGCTCTTCTTGAGTTTTGGAGTACACTAGTATGTCATCAATAAAAACTACTACAAACAGATCTAAGTATGGTCTAAAAATCCGGTTCATGTAGTCCATGAAAATAGCAGGTGCATTTGTCAATCCAAACGGCATCACTAAGAACTCATAGTGTCCGTATCGGGTCCTAAATGCAGTCTTCGAAACATCTTCTGTCTTTATCCGCAGCTGATGATATCCCGATCGTAGATCGATCTTGGAAAACACCGTTGCTCCTGCCAGTTGGTCTAACAGATCATCAATTCGCGGCAGAGGGTATTTATTCTTTATCGTCACCTTGTTTAGCTCTCGATAGTCAATGCATAGCCTTAGACTACCGTCTTTCTTTTTCACAAAGAGTACTGGAGCACCCCAGGGAGATACACTTGGTCTTATAAAACCCTTCTCCAACAGCTCCTCAATTTGTCTCTTTAGCTCAACCATTTCGTTGGGAGCCATTCGATATGGAGCTTTGGATATTGGTTTTGTCCCTGGTACAAGATCAATCGTGAACTCCACTTCTCGCTCTGGCGGAAGTCCACTGATCTCTGTTGGAAATACCTCTGGGAAGTCTTTCACTATCGGTATTCTTCAATTCCTTCTTCTGCCTCTGCTCGAATTGAGAAGAATACAAATATCCTTGACATCCGTGCCGTAAGCATCTACTCGCTTCGGCTTCAGTTATAAAATTTAGACTTACTTCTTTTCTAGGATTTCTTCCTTAGAGGGTAATACTAACGTTTTCTTACCACAATCTAGAAGTATGTTATTGGCAGATAACCAATTCAAACCAATTATCACCTCAATGTCACGAAAAGGCATGCATATCAAGTCAATGATAGTGCAACAATGCTGATAACAGACCACACAATTCAGGCATGCTTTAGAAGTCACAACTTTAGGACTAGTGGGAGTAGAAACAACAATATCATATGGCAAGGTATCAACAGTCAAACCCAATCGCCCAACACAATCATGTGATATAAAGGAATGGCTAGCACCTGAGTCAAACATGGCATACACAAGGCAATCATTAACAGTGATCGTACCTTGGATCATGTCAGGTGACTTACGGGCCTCTTCCTGTGTAAGGGCAAACACCCTGCCTTGGGTCTGCTGTCTCGTCCCTTCTGCCCCTTGTGGGCATTCCTTCGAAAAGTGTCCTGGTCTCCCACATCTATAGCACACGTTCTGGCCAAATAAACATGGCCTGTCGCCATGATTCTTGCCACACTTCTCACATTCCTTGGCCCTTCGTGTGATATCAAACCCTTCAGGTCGTCTGCCTCCTCTTCTCATCTTTCTGCCAAAGCCAGGCCTCTTCCTCTTCTTATTAACATAAGAGGTTCCTTCTTGATTCGGCCTCGATGGGGGTCTCTCAGCTTTCAAAGCTATCGGCATCATTCCTCGATGATTCTGACTTGCTTCAGTAATACGGCAGACTTCTACTGCCTTGTTAAAACTCTCGATCTGCTGAGGCGCCACGACCTCCCTTAATGTCGGCTTTAATCCTCTGACCAGCTTCTCCGTATTCCACCGTTCGTCATTGAGACGTTTAAGATAAGCAGAATAACGGGACAGCCGAATGTGCTTTGCTAAGTAGTCATCAAAAGTTTCATTATTCCCCTGCTGCAACACTAGGAATTCAGCTTCCATTTTATCCTGTGCTGATCGGGGAAAGTACTTCTGATAGAATCTTTCTTTGAACACCTCCCATGTTATTGGGGTGTTGTTGGCTTGCAGTACCAACTCAGTGTTGTTCCACCACTGATCTGCTTCTTTTCTAGCTTATAAATTGCCATCTGAGCTTTAATCTCAGATGAACATCCCATTACCCGAAAGATCTTCTCCAGTCGGGTAATCCAATCTTCAGCTATTTGTGGTTCCAATGAACCCTTGAACTCTGGTGGATTATGCTTGCAAAATTTCGTAATCCACTGCTGAATATCTCCTTGATTTTCAGCCACTCCTGCTTGCTCTTCAGGTACTTGCTGTTGGACTTGTGGGGTCGCTTCAGCTTGCATTTGCTCAGGTTGTCGTAACTGAGCAATCGCTGCTGCTACCGCTGCTGCTATAACGGCGTCTCTCTCTTCTTGCTGCCGTAACTGTGCCTCTTGTAGTTGCTGTACGACTCGTTGTTGCTCATCCAGCCTATTCATTACTTGCTGGATAGGATCTCTATGTGGTTCCTCAGGAGTGTTTCTTGCTCCTCTCCGTGTTCTCACCATTTCGCTTGTTCTTTAATTAACTATGGGAGAATAAAGGAACTCTTTAATCATTTATCATATAAACATACCCTTCTTATTTATATAACAAACATTTGTACAGCAACACAAGGGTTACACAGAGTTTTTAGCAGTTAGCCTAACTTATATACAGTCCAAAACTATTTACACTATATACATCATCAGTCTAGCATTGACCATGACCAGCTCATGGAAAAGTAGCCCATACAAAGGTCTCTATGGCGTCGACCATCTCCAGGAAAGTACATCTGGGTAGGCGATTGTCTATCTCATTAATCCCTTCTTCCATTTCCATGTCTTAGGGATTACACGATACAGGGCTAGATCCAATCATCGTCTCCCAAGGTACGGTCCTCTCTAGTCACCCAATAATAAAGGCTCTTAATGTCCTCTAAGAACCTTAAGTATACATCAGCTTCCTGGTGCTCATACGGCTTAATAAAACGGCTTCTAAACTGGAACTCTTGAACTAGCTGAGGAAGGTACTGGAACTCTTTCTTAATTTCAGGTGTAGGGATCTTACTCGGACCTGCTTCATCCTTAGTAGGCATCTTAATAACTGGAGCTATATCATTAGAGGCAACAGTGGCAATGTCTTTCTCTAGAGCCTTCCCCTTGAAACCGAAGTAATCTACCTGGGTAGCTGGGGATTTAGTGCTAAGCTCTCCATACCTCTCAATGTCCTCGTACCACCATGTCTCATCATACCACCATGGATATCGCTCACCGGGCATGACCTTGCTGATGGTCTCTCCGGATTTTCCACTTCCACTACAAACAGCCATTACCTGAGCTTTTCTGTAATCCTAATGACCAAATGAACTCATTAATAAGCACTATCACATGCTTTCCTTAAAATGCAGAGCATACAAAATATCAAAATTTGTTCTGTGTGCCAGAACCATGTGCTCTGATACCATAAATGTAACACCTTACGTTTACGACCTTATGTTGTGCCAAGTTAAGACATTCGGAAGCGCAATCTAAGGTTACCGGGTTGAAAAACCTGAATTTGAAAATTTCTTTTCCCGCATTACTATTCACCGTAACCTTAAACTTGGCATAACTTTGAAAAATCATAACTAATTCTAGAAAAATCGAAACGAGGTCGTTCCAAGTCTCACTCGAAGCTCTTAACATCATCTATCAAGGAAAAATGACCTCAGGTTCCGCTTTAATCAGAAACGCATTCGTTTTCAATTTCGAAAAGTACTGTTCATTTGGTCATTTTTCTATTTTCCAGGATTTTTGCCTAACTTCGGAAAGGCATAACTTCTTACACAAAACTCCGATTGGGACGCTTTACCACTCATTTTAAAGGGAAAAATAAGATCTATTTGCATACCAAATTTCAGGGAAAAAGTCAACCATTTGACCAGGGTCTTCGTTGGTCAAAGTTTGGTCAAATCTAGACCATTTTTATCCCCTTTTTCACTAATTTTGACAGCATTTCGTTTTTCACTATAATCATACCATAATCACTTATAAAGCTACTCTATCATTAATATACATTCCAAAAAGGGTATCATATCATGTATTTATGAACATAGTATGCTTACATGGCTTGAAAGAGAAAGGTTCAAAACCGTATAATACATTACATAATTCATAACTTCTTCAAGCCATGACTATTTCCTTTCCTTTCTCCTTAGCAGTAGTGGCACCTAGGATATCATGTTATAGGAGGAATGAGATTTCATAGAAATCCCAGTAGCATTGAACATACAACCATCAAGTCAACATGCATAAGATGTCATGCTACATGCAGTAAGATAACATTTCTAGTCTTTATGCCATGCTATAATCATTCTGTATCCATGTCATCATATCATGGAGCATATAATCATTCTGGTCAAAACTCAATCATGCAAGAGCCAAGGCATACATTGCAAGGAGTTCACATCATCTGTACATAACATTCTCATGGCACATAAACACACATAGCAGATACATCAAATGCAGATCAACAAAATAATTGCAGTTCACGCTACCTCAATTCCTTGCTTAACGTTTCCTCCTTGATCCCTTGCTGGAGATCCTCCTAGGTTTCCAGGAGAGTTGCCTATCAACCATACAGTAAGGGTATGGTAAATTCCATATCCAGTATACCATTCTTTCTCAATATAATGCTACCCTTGTATCTTTCAATTTATAATTTCTGTATACCTTTCCTAACCTTTGACCTTGGTTTGACCAAGCCTTAATCCTCAATTAAGGTCTTGGAATTCTTCCTTAACCCATGATTAATCATGCTTCCTTGGTTAATCACTAACCCTTAGTCCTTAATCCAATACTTAATTAAGGTCCTCAAGTCACATAGTCATAATCCTTTAAGATTAAATCACTAATCCCTTTTTAGATTAACCATTAATCATTCTCTAATCAACATGATTAACCATTATTCATTCCTTAATTAACATGATTAATCATTTTCTAATCAATATGATTAATCATTAATCATTCTCTAATCAATATGATTAAGCTTTAATCAATACTTAATCAACATGATTACCCATAATTAATCATCCTTCAATTATCATAACTAATCACTAATTAATTAGGGTAGCTAACCTTAATCACTTACTAATCCTTAATCAAATAACATAATTAATCTTAGCTATCACTAAACCATAATTAATCAAGGTAATTAATCCTAATCTTCCTCAAATAAATAATCAACTAAAAATAATTAACACTTAGGGAGATAAACATACCTTAATTAGCGCTTAATCGGCGATTAGAGGTGATTAAGCTTGCTGTCTCTCTTTCTCTCTCTTCTTTCTTCCTTTCTCTCTCCTAGAACTCAAGAACACAAAATTCTCTCCCAACAACACCTCTTGGCCGAATTCTTCATGAAAGGGGGGGTATTTATAGGCCTTGATATTTCAAAATGCCGAAAATGCCCTTCGGGAAAAAGATGCGATCTCGGCCGTCCATTTTTTTCTACTTTACACGTGGACAAATCTTAGGGCACTCACCATAAGAAAGTAACACATGTAGGGACACCTAATCACCATGTGATTTTCATGTGGAAAATAAATATTATTTTATTATTTTGTCTCTTATTTCCCTTTATGCCCTTGAACAATTTGGAAAATTCCAACTTTGTCCTCTCCTTCTAATTTTGGCCGAATTATTGCTCTTAATATTGGAAAAATATGACTCATCCAATAATCAGTGCAATCCACTGATTATTTGTGTATTTCCGGTCCGATTTTCCAACAATCCTGTCCAATTTACTGTCACAAAATTTCGATTTCAACACCTCATTAAATTCCCCTCATTCCAAGGGTAATCCATGATTTTTCTCAAGTTCTATCTCCCTCTATAATTTTCTAAATTTTATTCTGTCAAAAATCAATATTCTACCGATAATAATTCGGTAATAAATATCCTTTAAGCTAACCTTTGTACATCCAAAGGTGGGAAATAATTTTATAAATTAGGATAATATGTCACATAATTTATCCATATTTTTCCTTGAATTTTTGAGGCCTCTATATATTTTATATAATGGAAATTGGCTAATTTTCCTTAATTAACCAAAAATTCCAATAATTACAAATAATTTCCTGATAAATTATTTTTAATCTCATATTCATCTTCTAAGCCTCAAACATTATTCTGTACCCTCCTTTCTATTTTTCATAATTTTCTGGGAATTTTTCAGGAAATTTGAACATTATTTCCAATACTGCCCTTCTTTAACTGATCTTTTCAGAAATGACCGTTATGTCCCTATCCTGATTTTTCCTCATAGCCTGGATCCTCTACCAGTCTACTATACTACTTGGCCTTAATCAGTCACAAATCATTCATCAGTTAGAATAAAATTATCAGGGTGTGACAATAGCCAAGGCACATAAAGCAAGGAGTATAACTACACAATCATCATTATCATAATCATTTAGTTCAACCACATAATAACACATGAAATTGCATAGCAATCAATGCAACACTTAACATTAAGGTTAATTAAATCTTACTACCTTAATCCCATGCTCTTTGATTTTCTTGTTCTCCTTTCTTGTTTCCATAAATGCCAAACCCTAACATGACAATCCATAAAAAAGGCAGCAAGAATCATCAACCATTCCTCATAAAAATCAATAACATAACTCAAGTAACTCCTAAACCCCTTAAAGCTTCCATCTTTGTTCTTGAATTTTTAGAGTTGGTTTCCATAAACCCTAAAAATTTCCTCTTGACTCATTCTTACATGATTTTTCATGTAGATTCCAAATATCTATCTAGATTTAACAAAATAAAATTCCTTCTTTTAGTTTCACCTTGGCCGAACCACTATGGTTTACTTTCCAAAAATTACAACTCTGATTCTATGGCTTCCAACACTTGTTCTTTAGGTTTACTCTACACTATTTTCCATTTTAAACGTAAGAGAAGCCTCAAAACTTTGAAAAACACATCCTAGGGTCCAGATCTTGCTTTGGCTGAAATGGTTCTCATGCATTATAACAAAGAAAACACTTCAAAATCAACCCATAACCTCTTGTAACCACTAGGATCTATCATGCTTTGAGGTGTTCTAGCAAGTTTGAACAACAAAATTTCCCTCCCTTCTTTATATTTATTTTGTCCAGCACAATAAAAGGGAAAGAACCAGAATTTTCAACCATCAAAAACAAGAGAATCAAGCAAGGAACAACATAGAATCAACTACCAACCTTAACTCCAAGCTTACTTGATCCAAGATGGTTGCTTTCTTCTTGTTTCCAATTGAAGCTCACTCCTTTCTCTCTTGATCTCTCCTTGGATGAAATATAGATCTGAAAATGGGGAGGAAGACCTCACTTAATGCTCCCAAAATATCTCATCTACCCACATTAATGAGATGCCAAGTGTCAAGTGCTTACTCCTTCTTGAATTTTCCCTCTTAATTAACTTAAATCATAATGTAATTAAATTCTAAAGTCAAGATCCTCTCCATTGGTAGCTTGACACTTGGAATGCTTTAATTACCATCTATTGAAGGCTTGACAAGTGGCAACTTATGGGCCAAGCAAAGTGCAAGACTCTGATTAACACTTTATCGGTGCACTTTTACTCCGGGTTTAACTTCTTTTCTATAATTACAGTGCTCTGGCGTCTGTAATTATTTTCTGTCAGATCCATAAATTATTCTCCTTATTTTTATCTTCCCAAATTACCCTCTTTGTCTCAAATTTAATTTCTCAATAATTAAATAAAAAGGAAAACTATTTTCCTTCTCTTTAGTGATTTTTCCTCTTTTCAAAGGAATTGGAAAAAATCTTAGATACTTGAGGGTCTTCTTTTACTTTCATAATCTCTTATAATTTCTTAGGATACCATAGAAATTTTCTTGGGATTTTATTCTCCTTAAAAATATTTATTTGGAATTTTCCAAATAAAAGACCTTAAACTAGCTTAAATCATTCTTAAATCCCTTTGTAATTTCTTTAAGAGCAATTTGGTCATAAAACCAATTTTAAAATCCCATATAATTCTCAAAGGATATCATCCTTATTTTTTCTTAATTTTATGAGGCTTGGAAATATTTTTCCATAATCATTCTTGACCAATTTTCCTTAATTAGTCAAACTTTTCATAATTGGCTTGGAAAATTATAATAATTATTTTCTACCAAAATTTTTTATTTCCCTTTGTCATTTTTGACCCTTAAATATTTAGGAATATTTCTTATTCCTAATTATCATAGTACTGGATATGACATTAGAGTATGCTGGTACTGAAAAGTAAAGTAGAGGAAAGAGAAGTCGCATATGTCTTTTCTCTGTACTGTTCTAAAATAGTGAGAGACGGTAAGAGCAGCTGGAGGAATAAGAGAACTCCTAAGACAGATTGGCTTAGGCACTTAAAGAGACAAATAGGTGGCCTGGGAAATTGACATAAGGCCTAAGAGAATGGTATTGGTTCTTGGAACAGTTTTGAAAAATTATCAGTTAGGTGACCAACTGAGAGAAGATGACTTTACTTAGTCCTATGGTCAAAAGTTTCCCAAAGATCTTAAGAGTATGGTATCTCTTTGGGAAGATGAAGATTAAGGATGAGTTGGAGATATAGAAACCTCCTTCGGTTGTAAACCAATATCCAGAGAATACCCATAACTTCCTTCTAGATAACCTTATCATTGGTTAGGCTTGACTCAATTTCCTTCTAATTAACAGAGGAAAGCCAAAGTTAGAAGAATTAGAGCAGTAAGACCTGAACAAGAGGTATTCAGGCTAGCTTCAAATACAGGAAGAACCCCTTATGATACAGAGACAGACTAAGTATTGACGAACAAATCCTTAAGATGAGGCTAGAGTTAAGAATATAAGCTAAAAAGACCTGACTGAAGATAGAATAAGAAGGGTCTAGGACAGTAAAGTACTAGGGTTGACCCTATCAGTATCAGTGCCTTAGATCCCTATCATTACTATTCAGTTAAGCATGCTCAGGTAAGAGTAGTCCAAGGAAGGGTAACCCTAAGAAGTATGGTAAGAGTGTGCAAAGGCCAGAAATGTTAGTTATTTTGCCAAGAACGCACTAAATCTAGCAAAAGTGGAAGATAAAGTTAAGGAAGCCATGAAGCTACTTAGTGTCCCAAGCAGTATTATTTCAGACCGAGACTCAAAATTTACTCAAAGTTTTGGAAGGTCCTTACTGAAAGAAATAGACACTACTCTCAAATTCAGTACAACTTACCATCCATAAATCGATGGGTAGACAGAGAGAACGATACAGATGTTAGAAGATATGCTACACGTATATGTGCTTGATTTCAGCAGTAACTAGGATACGTACTTACTGTAAGCCGAATTCGCTTAAGATAACCGTTTCCATTCAAGTATCTGAATGGCGCCATATGAAGCACTCTATGGGAGGAAGTGTATATCTCCCTTGTGTTGGGACAGAGCTTAGTGAAAGAAGTATGTAGGGTCCTATTATAGTGGATCAGATGTCCTAACAAATTAAAGCTATTCAGTAAAGACTCGTAACGGTTTAAAGTAGGTAAAAGAACTATGCAAATACTAGAAGGAGACTGTTAGAGTTTGAGGTTGGTGATCGAAGTGTTGCCAACAACGCAAGTTGATTGATCCCTAAAGATTAAGAATTTAAGTTTAAAGTATGTTGGATCGTTTTGAATTTTGTCCAAAGCAGGACTAGTAGTTTACAAGTTGGCCCTTCCCCTAAATTTGAGTCAAATTCATGATGTCTTCCATATCTCCCAATAAAAGAAGTACCATCTTGTCCCGACACATGTCATAAGCTATGATGACATTGTGTTCCAAGATAACCTATCTTTTGAGGTCAGACTAAAGCGAATCATTGATTAGAAAATCAAATTGCTGAGGAACAGGTAGATTCTACTGGTCGAGGTTGCTGGAAAGGTCTTGCACTGGAAGAAGCTACGAGGGAGATGGAGACTGAGATAAAGGAAAAGTATCTTGAACTTTTCTAATAAGATATGCTTTAAATTTCGAGGACAAAATTTATTTAGGAGGGAGAAATGTCACATCTAGTAATATGGCAATTAGGAATAAAGATATTCCTAAATATTCAAGAGCCAAAAAGGATAAGGAGAAATAGAAGAATTATGATGGAAAATAATTAGCATGATTTTCCAAGTCAATTATGAAGGTTTTGACTAAGAAAGATTGGTCAAAAATAATTATGGAAAATATTTTCAAGTCTCAAAAAATTAAGGAAAAAATAATACTCTTTGAGAATTATATGAGGTTGTATAATTGGTTTTATGACCAAATTACCCTTGAAACAGTTACAAAGGAATTTAAGTGTGATTTAAGCTAGTTTAAGGCCTTTTATTTGGAAAATTCTAAATAAATATTTGGAAGGAGAAAAAAATCCCAACAAAATTCCTATGATGTCCCAAGAAATTATAAGAGATTATAGGATTAAAAGTAGACCTTCAAGTATCGGGATTTTTCCTAATTCCTTTGTAAAGTGGAAAAATCACTTAAGAGGAGGAAATTAGTTTTCCTTTTTATTTAATTATTGAGAAATTGATTTGGAGACAAAGAAGGCATTTTAGGAAGACAAAAATGAGGAGAACAAATTATGGTTCTGACAAAAAATAATTACAAAGGCCGAAGTACTATAATTATAGAAAAGAAATTAAACCTGAAGTAAAAAGTACACTGATAAAGTGTAGATTAGAGTCTTGCCCTTTACTTGACTCACAATTTGCCATTTGTCAAGCCCCTAATGGAGAGTAATTAAAGTTGCCCAGTGTCAAGCCTAGAGAGGTGAGGATCTTGACTTTGGAAACTAATTACATTTGGATTTAAATAATTAAGAGAGAAGATTCAAGGAGTAGGGAAGTGACACTTGGCAAATCATTAAATGGTGGTAGATGAGATATTTTGCTCATTAAAGAGAGCAATCCTCCCCCTATTTTCAGATGTAATTCAGCCAAAGTGAGGAAGTGAGGGAAAAGAGTGAGTTTCAAGGAGAAATCAAGAGAAAGGGAGCAACTTTGATCATCCAGATGAAAATTAAGGTTAGTTTTTGGTTCCAAGTTGTTCCTTGTCTTTTTTTCATGCTTTGTATGGTTGAAATTTCTAGTTTTTCCTCTTTGTTGGAGCTGGCCAAAATGCTTAATGAGTAGGGGTGGAAGTTTTGTTGTTCAAACTAGCTAGAACACTTTAAATCATGGTAGTTTCAAGTGATTTGGTGTTGTTTTTGAAAGATTTCTTGGTTGGTTTTCAAGAGGGACTATTCGGCCAAGATGAAAGCTGTAACCTAGGAAGAGATTTTCAAAGTTTTGATGCTTCCATTGTGCTCAAAATAAAAAATGGTGTAGGATAAATCTAAAGAACAAGTGTTGGAAGCATTAAAAACAAAGTTGTAATTTTTAGAAAAACCTTGACCCTATTCGGCCAACCTTGGTTCTTGAGAAGGGGATTTATTTTCTTAAATCCAAGAACATGTTTAGAATCTACATGAAAAAGCCATGTCGGAATGAACCAAGAAAGGATTTTTAGGGTTAAGTAAACAAACTCTAAAAATTCTAAGAACAAAGATGAAAGCTTTAAGGGGTTTAGGAGTTACTTGAGCTATATTATTAATTTTTATGTGGAATGGTTGGTAATCTTGCTGCCCTTTTTGTAATTTATCATGTTAAGATTTGTTAATTGTGGAGAAGAGGAAGAAGCTCAAAGAATCAAAGAGCATTGTATTAAGGTAGTGGGATTTAATTAGCCCCTAATGTTAACTTTGCATTGTTATTTATGGCATGAATGCTTGCTATTGTATGGTTGAACAATGATGATTGTGATATGGTTGCTCCTTGCATTTGTTGCCATGGCCTTGTATGTTGAGGTTGCCTATTTATAAGAAGATTAGTTCTCCTATGATAGTTAATGTTGAAATGCTTTATAATGATGCATGTTGATGTTTTGGTTGATTGATCTTGCTACTGGGATTTCATTGAAATCTCATCCCCCATATGTAACCTAACATTTTAGGGGTTGAATTATCAAAAGGGAGGCTGCAAATCCAAGGATAAAAATGGTGATGAACCATAAGGAAACAATTATGTTTGGTCATATATAAGTATATATGCTTAATGTTGTGACCCTAAGCAACACGCCAATTTCTAGCCACATTTTCCTGAATGAATTACTTCACTAAATTTGGTATGCTTAAAGTTCACGTCATGAGCTTCAAATCAATAGGCAGCACGTTAAAAATGGCCAACTATACGGTTTTTAATGATTTTTCAAAATTAAGGTCCAGAATCTAGAAAAAGAGTTTTTACCAAAAGGACAAAGGCAACTTACACAAAAATTTGATACTTTTTTAAATGGAATTAGTTTATAAGATTATTTTTTTTTGAAAGAGCATTCACATATAGATGGCTCCATATATAGCTTTACATGGTAAAAAGTGCCGATCGCCACTATGTTGGATTGAACTAAGTGAAAGAAAAGCCTATGATCCAAAGATAGTGGGTTAAACCTCGAGGTAAATTAATATGATTTAACAGAGATTGTTAACGGCATGAAACAAATAGAAAAACTATGCGAATGTAAGAAAGAAGCTATTAAAATTTATGGTTGGAGAAACGAACCATAGGAATGGGTTAAACCCTTAAAGCGAAGAAGTTAAAGCCAAAGACCCTTCCAAATTCTGTCAAAAGTTAGGTCGATAGCTTATGACTTGACCCTACCTCTTACTATCAGTCAAATGCATAACATCTTTCATGTTTTCCCAATTAAAACAAGTATCAATTAGATCTGATTCATGCCATAGAATATGATGATATCGCACTATGAAATGACTTGATGATTGAAGTACAACCACAAAGGATTGTGGATCGGAAGCGAAATAAGTAAAATTCCACTTGTTAAAGTGATCTAGACGACCCAACACAAGAAGTGACCTGGGAAAAGGAAGATGAGATAAAGAGTAGCTACCTATAACTCTCCGCCTAAGGTATATTTCAAATTTCAAGAATGACATTTATTTTAAGGGGCGAGAAATGTCACATCTTGCCAATATTAACCCTAGGACTGTAAATAAAAAATTAGACAAAGGTTTAAGTAGTGAAATAAACTTAGAGGCAAAACAAATTTTGAGTTGAGATTTGACTCTTGTTCAGACTAATATTTTTAAAATTATCGGTCTGAGAAGGGCAAAATAGAAAATTAAAAAAATATTAAAAATTCCCAAAAAATGGTAAAATAGTAAATTAAAGGTTTTGGAACCCTATTTGAGGCCTTGGTGGTAGAAATGTCATGAAAATAATTTATTATAGAATTTTCTATAAATAGAGGTTTTTCAAGAAAAATAGTAAAAAATTAGTTTGAAATAATTATTTTAAATATGTAGAGGCCTCAATAATTCTGGAAAAAATATGAAAAACTTATTTGAGGATTTATTTGAGTTTATAAAATTATCTTCAGGTCCTGAAAGTGAAAGAATTAATTTTAGAATATTTATTACCGAAATCTTATCGGTAAAGACCGATTTCAGAGAAAATTCAAAATAGATAGTTAGAGGTTGAGATAAATTCTCAAAAAATTCAGGAGACCCTTCCTATGTTAAAATATGATTCTTGATTAATAGAAATAAATTTTTGGATGTCTAGAAATATTATTAGAAATTAGAAAGAAATTTTAGCTGATACGGCGAAATTGGGTAGAAATATGTTTGGAAATGAATGCAGATACTTCTTCCTTCTCTAGCCTATTAGACTTGATTTTGGGCCATGAACGGACAGTAATTTTGGCCCAAGTGGTGCACATGGTTATGGAATAAATTAATATAAAATATCACATGATTTTATCTAAAACTTTATCTCTTAAGGGACACTTATACATTCCCATATTTCTATAGCATTTTAAGGTGTCCCCATGTCCTAAAATCTCTAAATTTTTAAGGGACACTTGGAAGAAAAAGGAGGCCAAATTGAGGTCTATAAATTTCCCCTTTTCTACCTTCAATTTTTTGTTTTTAAGCACTAAAAAGGGGAGGTTTGGCTACCAAAAATGCTGACTTTTGGGGCCATTTTCACCTAGGTTTAACCAAGAATTATCAAGTAGGAATCAAGGATTAATTAAGGTATGTTCAAGCTATAATTTGGCTACGTTTCTAGCTTGTTTCAAGAGGAGTTTAGTACCAAAATTCCAATGGTATCTTACTATCCAAATTTTCAAAATAATGAGGAATGGTTAGGGAAGGATAGCAACTATGATTTAAAGCTTAGAATAGCTTGCTTGTTTGATTTTTGGATTGATATTTAGAAGAAATTCCAAGTTTCCTAACTATGCAACAATTCAGCCACTTCAAGTTCATGGGGTTAGAAATTGTTTTAGTTTAATTTGATGATTCTAATGAATTTAGAATGTGTTTTTTGTGTAGGAATATGGTAAGAAAAAATGTTTTAAAGCACTGGGATAAAAAATGGAAGTTCTAACCCTAAACACATATAATATGGCCAAGTGAGAAATGATACCCTAAGGTTTGATTTTTGTTTTAAAGCACTGGGATAAAAAATGGAAGTTCTAACCCTAAACACATATAATATGGCCAAGTGAGAAATGATACCCTAAGGTTTGATTTTTGTTGTTTTGATGCTTACAATAGATTTAGAAGATGATTTTGTGCAGGGATATAAGGAGAACATGAGTTTGGAAGCATTACAATTGAAAATGAAATTTTGAACCCTAAGGTATCAATTTAGCCAAGCTCATATTGTCACATCCAGAAATATGGTATTTGGGAAATAGGAATATTCATAAATAATTAAGGGTAAAAAATGACAAGGAGTAATAGAAGAATTTTGGATGGAAAATAATTATTATAATTTTCCAAGCCAATTATGAAAAGTTTGACTAATTAAGGAAAATTGGTCAAGAGTAAATAAAGGAAAAATAATTCCAAGTCTCAGAAAATTAAGGAAAAATAAGGATAAAGTTCCTTGAGAATTATATGGAATTATAAAATTGGTTTTATGACCAATTTGCCCTTAGAGAAATTACAAAGGAATTTAAGGGCAATTTAAGCTAATTTAAGGTCCTTATTTGGAAAATTCCAAATAAATATATTTAAGAAGGATAAAATCCCAAGAAAATTCCTATGAAATCCCAAGGAATTATAAGAGATTATGAAATTAAAAGAAGACCCTCAAGTATCCAGGATTTTTTCCAATTCTTTGGAAAAGTGGAAAAATCACTAAAGAGAAGGAAAATAGTTTTCCTTTTTATTTAATTATTGGGAAATTAAATTTGAGACAAAGAGGGCAATTTGGGAAGATAAAAATAAGGAGAATAATTTATGGATCTGAGAGAAAATAATTACAGAGGCCAGATCACTGTAATTATAGAAAAGAAGTTAAACCCGGAGTAAAAGTGCATCGATAAAGTGTTGATCGGAGCCTTGCACTTTACTTGGCCCATAAGCTACCATTTGTCAAGCCTGTAATGGATGGCAATTAGAGCTTTCCAAGTGTCAAGCTACCAATGGAGAGGATCTTGACTTTGGAATTTAATTACAATGTGAATTAAGTTAATTAAAGAGAAAATGCAAGACTAAGTAGGCTTATGACACTTAGCTCTTCATTAATTGTGGTAGATGGGATATTTTGATAGCATTGTTGAGCTCATCTCTCCCCTAAATCAGATGGAAATTTCGTGCAAGGCATGAAGAGAGGGAAAAAGAGAGAGTTTTGAGGGAAAACCAAGAAAAAGGCATCAACTTTGGTCATACAATCAAGGTTCAAGGTGAGTTCTTGGATCTAGATGTGTTCTTGCCTTGTTTTCTTTCTCTTTTATGGTTGAAAATATGTCTTCTCTCCCTCTTTTGATACTGGCCAAACTGGTTGTTTAAGGGGAAAGGGAGTTTTGCTCATCACACATGTTAAAATACTACAACACAAGCTAGATCCTAGTGTTTGCAAGTGATTATAGTTGGTTTTGAAGCATTTTTCATGGTTACTTCCTTGAGTGTCATTTTCGGCCAAGACAAGATCTGAACCCTAGGATGTGTTTTTCAAAGTTTTGAGGCTTCCATTGTGTTCAAAATGAAAAATGGTGTAGGGTAAACCTAAAGAACAAGTGTTGGAAGCCATAGAAGCAAAGTTGCAATTTTTGAGTTTTAAACACTAAGGGTTCGGTCAAGCTGAAACTGGAAGAGGAAAATTTATTTTGTTAAATATAAGTAGATATTTGGAATCTACATGAAAAACCATGTAGGAAAGGGTCAAGAGGGAATTTTTAGGGTTTATGGAAAACAACTCTAAAAATTCAAGAAACAAAGATAGAGGCTTTGAGGGGTTTAGGAGCTTCTTGAGTTATGTGATTGATTTTTATGTGGAATGTTTAATAATACTTGCTGCCCTATTTGGGGATTGCCATGTTAGGGTTTGGCATTTGTGGAAGCAAGAAAGAAGAACAAGAAAAATCAAAGAGCATTGGATTAAGGTAGTAAGATTTAATTAGCCTTAATGTTGAATGTTGCATTGATTGCTATGCAATTTCATGTGCTATTATGTAGTTGAACTAAATGATGATGATTGTGTAGCTATACTCCTTGCTTTATATGCCTTGGCTATTGCATGTTAAAGTGCTACATGTATGAGGTAAAGTAGTTCCCTATTAATAGCAAAAGGTTGAAATGCTTGTAATTGATGCATGTAATGTTTTGGTTGATTGATCTTGCTACTGGGATTTTTAAAAATCTCATCCCCCAAAAATAATGTAATATTTTAGGGCCTGAACTTCTCAAGAGCAAGCTACAGAATGGAGGCTAATTATGGTGTCATACCATAAAATTTTCGTGGACATTTGGTTATGTATAATTATCAATGGTTGATGCTATAACCCTTAAGCAGGACGTTAGTTTAGAGCCACATTTATTTAGTTACTGAACGAATTTCAACACAAAATTTGGTATGCTTATAGTTGACGTCCTGAACTTCAGATTGATAGGCAGCACGTTCAAAATAGACAAGTGTACAATTTTTAATGATTTTTCAAAGTTGAGGTTCAGAATCTGGAATAAGGATTTTTGGCAAATGGACAGTGTTACCTTTCATAAAAACCTGACACTTTTTCATAAGGAATTGGATCATGAGAGTATCTTTCCTTGAAAAAGGACTTAAATATATTTAAATAGAATTTTGAACCACCCCATTTGGATTTTTTTGGAATAAGTTATGAATTTTTGAAGTTGGGCAAAAAAACTGGATTTTTACCCGATGAACGTAAAAATCCAAAAATCAGCGTTTTTCATGAATTTTTAAGCCCAAGACCATCCAATGTGGTCTAAAATGGTTTTTATTAAACCCTAAGTGGATCCAATAGTAAGGTGTGACACATATGGATAGGAAGAGTTTGATTTTGATAAAATGAAGTTGATATTTAGATTCTACATAAAAATTGTGTAAGAATGACCCAATAGATTGATTGAAACAAAAATGAAAATTAAAGTCAAAAAGTCAAAGAAAAGAGTGTTAATAGAGTTATATTGATACCTAATGGTATTTTATGTGGTATGGTTGATAATGTGGCACATATTTGTTCATGGATTGATGAGAAACATGTCACACCATACTTCTAAAATGACTTAGAGTTCAATTAGAACTATTTTAGACCACATTGGATGGTCTTGAGCTCAAAAATCTCATTTAGGATGTTACTTTTCGGAAAATTATTGTTCACTGTATGTTGTTCAGATTTCAGGTCTAAATTTGAAAACTCATAACTAATTCTAGAAAAATCATATGGAGGTGTTCTAAAATTCCATAAAAAATTTCTTTCAATACTCTTTAAGGAAAAAAATTCAATTGGACTTATCTTTGGCCAATTAGTACAGTTTAATCAATAAATGTTACTGTTCATTTAGTAAAATTTGAAACTTCTAGATTCTATGACTCAATTTTAGAAATTCATATCTCCTTGTGCACTCATCCAATTGAGGTGATCTACCTCATTTTAAAGCTTGGGATGTGTACTATAAGTTTGCCAAATTTTGTGGCTTAATTCGTCTATTTGATAGGTCAAACAGAAGCTCAAATCTAATTGTTCTAGAACTTATGTTTTATCCTTTGACTAACTTTTGCTTTAATTCTTTTTATTTCTTTGGCATGTAAAACTTGGGCTTACTCTTTTCTATTCATTCTCATACATTTCCATTCATGCCATAGTCATTCTAAACACATACATTACATCATGGGCATTCATAAACATAATTTACAACATAGGAGAATTATACATTGACATTAACCTTATTCATTAATATTAATAATTCTCCACTTTCTTCTCCTTGCTTTTCATGCCATTATTGCCCATCATTGCTTGACCTAAATGGTTGATTAGGAAGGGGTGAGATTCAGGGTAATCTCAGTAGCAAAAAATACCATATTAATCATGCTAGATGGATGTTAATGCACTACATGCAACTTGTTTATTCTCTTATTAAGTAGTGACATATTAGCATGCTTAAAGCTAACTTCTTAATATATGGCCATGGAGACATAATCTACCCATCATGAATAGCAATTATAGCAGCTAAAACATGTCACATTAATATTCAAATAACACATATACAGCACACACAAGCATACAACATCAAGCACTAACAATAGGTAAGTTCACTACCTTGCACCTCAAGCTTTCCTTTTGCTTTTCCTTTAGTTCCCTTGACTTCCTAACCATGTGGGCATTCGGTCAACATCATCAAACATCCTCTTAGAAGTTCCAAGGTCCTTAGATCCAAGCTTGGTTGATCAAAGGTAGGTGTTGTAACATCCTAATTTTTGGGCCTAGAAGTACTAGAAATACCTTAATTAGATAGGCTACCAGACCCTTTTTTAGCAAAGGTCCCAAAGATGAGAAAGGAACTTAAAGCAGTTTCAGGGACTAAATTGCAAAGTGAAAGTTTTAAGGGGCTAAAATGTAATCAAAGTTAGAGGCTCCAGTAAAGTCTTGAAGGCCCAGAAAGCGAAAAGAGGCTAGATACAGACCAAAGGTTAAGTTAGAAACCTCAAAGGGATGGTTTTATGAGGTTGAGCCTAAGCAGGGATAAAACCGTTAAATTCAGAAAGTTACGGCCATTAGGGGTTAAAAAATGGAAAGTACATAGAAAATTCTAAGAAAATCCCAAAAAAATGGGAAATAAAATATTCTAAGGCTCTTTTGTGAGAGAGATAACAAAAAAACCCCTGAGATAACTTAAAAGGAATTTATAAGTTTATAGCTCAGTTTGAGATGCAAAAGTAGATTTAATTGTTTGAGTCACAAGGAAACCTCAGAAAATTATGGTAAAATAGGCATGTATGACCTAAGAGGCTATAGAAAATTATAAAATTAGTTTCATCCCCAGAAGACCAGCAAAATGGCTTTAAGAATACTTAAAAGCCAGTTATGCCAAAAAAGTGCATTTTAAAGAATGATTTTAAGTGGGGTACAGGTTGAGTTATGGCCTGAGAAAATTCATAGATTTTCTTTAGAATATGAGGAATTTATGATATTTTTGGATGAATTTTTGAAGCTCTAGATTGAATAAAATACTCCAGTCAAATATTAAATAATTTTTGTCCCTAAATAGGAGACAAAATCAAAAAAAATATCTAAAGGCCATCATGACGGTGCTGAATCAGACAGCATGCTGATCACCAAGTGTAATCATGACACCTACAAGTCATCATGCTGAGTCAGCAAGAGATATTTATGAACAGTATAAAAAATATTAGAACACAATATGGGGTACCTTTTAGACAATCCTTTGTCTACCCGTTATAATGAAATCTTTACTGCGTGACTTAGTAAGGCTAAGTAGCCTGTCAGTAGAGCTAATTATTTTTTCTATGCTCCTGTAAGGTGGCAACATATATGTACCTTTTATGGCTGGAATTTTAAGAAGAAAATGTCCCGATGCTATAGGGTAAGTTAGGACCTGAAAAGTATTCGATACGGTTGCAAGATTGGCTGATAGGTGGAGAAATAATTAAGAAATATTTTTGCACGAATTTTCCATTTATTTCCTCCCTATTTTAATGTTAAGTTGATGAATGGGCATGAAAGGATTTCTTCAAGTTGTTAGAAGAATCTAGAGCAATCAAGAAAAGTATAGAAGAACCTAGAGGGAATTAGAAATCTCTAGAAGCATCTACAAGCTTCTTGAAGCCATGACTCACCCAAGACACTAGTCAT